>NC_058130.1:637014111-637038034 GCF_016433145.1 Gracilinanus agilis | reverse complement strand
ATATATATATATATATATATATATATATATATATATATATATACATTAAAACGCATATACTCACATATATTTAACATTTGAAAAGAACTTTATATACATTATCTCACTTAATTTTCACAACAACCCTATGAAGTAGTTGGTATTATCCCCATTTTACAGATGAGGAAACTGAGGCTAAAAGTGATTAACTTGCTTAGGGGCACACTGAGGCAGAATTTGAACTCAGGTCTCCCTGATTCCCAGTTCAGGGACCTATCCATTATTCTTCCTCAGATTTTTGCCCCGCCCCCCCCCCATTTTACAAACACAAAGGACAAGAGACATTAAATAAATGGCTTGCCTACAACCACACAACTAGTAAATAGTGCACTAAACTTCAAGCTCAGCTCTACTGACCTCACATCAGGGCTCTTTCTACTATGCTACTCTGTCACCTTTGAAAAGTATAATTATCAAAGTGTTCTATTTAGAAGAGTTAATTGAGTAGCGTTATTGGTATTGATTGATTGAGTCTAAGTATGTATATTTTAAATTTTATTTTAAAACTTTTTTTTTCTACATAAAGGTGTGACATTGGCATTTGCAGGAACGTATTTATTGGTGGCATTTGCTCCAAACATAACTCAGGATATCACAGCAAAAAAAGTGCGGTATTACTTTATTGGCTGGCAGTTCCTGGCCTATGTGGTAAGAGATCTCTATTTCCTTTCTCAGAATACATTCAATAATAAACCACCCTAATATATAAATATTAAAAATTTAACTATTCTATCCATCTCGGGTATCACTTATTTCTCCTCTATCTTGCTTTTCTGTTTCTATCTCCAAGGTTTAGTTCAAAATGTTTTGAACATAGTTTGTGCTTAATAAATGCTTTTTGATATATTCATCAAAATTCAGGTAAATTTATTTGACAAATGTCAAAAGTCCTAAAGCCACATGAAGTAGTGACTTACCTGGCACATAGTAGATGTTAATAAATACTTATACCTCATCCCCCTAAGGCCAGTCTTCCTCTTTGGTAGGTCCAGTTCAGTCTCTTAAAGGGAAAAGAAAAGGGACTCTATTAATACTTATTCCTCTTCTAGAATTAAGAGCTGGCAAGATTAGGGATTATTTTGTTCTCTCTATTTGTAGTGTGCCTGGCACAACATAGGTGCTTACCAAAAGCTGGTTGATGGATTGAACAGAGTTCTGTGTTTCTGTTTATACAATGGAATTCTGTTTATATAAGTATGAGAGGAGGTAGAATGACTAATAACAGAATATTTGAAAGAGGTCTGGTGGGGTTAGGGTACTAGAGATCAACATGGGTCAACAATATAAAAATTAATATGACCTATGGCTTCATTAAGAGATATATAGTATCCATTAAGAGGGAGGTCATCAAATTACCCCAAAATGGAATGATTTTCTCAGGATAGACTTGATTCACCCTCACTAGAATTTTCCAAAGGTCTGGATGACTACTTTGGAGGTTGGTCAGATATGGAGTAGAACCAGTGACCTCTGAAACCCCTTCCATTGCAAAGATTTTGTGATTCTTCTGGCCATACCGAAAAAATGAATATATTGATCTATTGTGAATTTCTAATCTCTCCATTACCTATAGACATAGCAAACTCTTCACTGGCATGAAAAAGACAATGTAGATGAGTATGCACTCAATTGCAATGAGATGATAACTATTGTTAGACATGATCCTTTGGATTTAGAAACTAAATGTAGCATTAAAGGACAATAGATGGAATGGATGGCATGGTTTCATAATTTCACATAGTTTGTTTTCTACTAGAAAAGGAACTTTTAAAAAAAATTTTAATAGGTCTCCATATTCTGCCCAGGCTATAAATACTGTGGCCACTCATGGGCCAGTCCCATTACTGACTGGTGCAGGAGCTTTGCCCTCCTTAGGTTCCTGACTAAGCTGGTTTGCTCCCCTCCTTGGGCAGTATGGTGCCCATACACACACGATAGGGGAGAGCTTACCATATTGGTGGTGTGTAGGGTTAAATTTTGATGGCAGGAGTTTGAACAAAAGTCAGAACAGCTTCTTAAACACAAAATGCCTAGTTTATTATTAGGAAAATATGGATAGGAAATGGGAAGGAAAATACAGATAGGAAATAGGAAGGAAGAAATAGGAAATAGATTATTATTAGGACAATATGGATAGGAAATGGGAAGGAGGAGATAGGAAATAGTTTATTATTAGGAAAATATGGATAGGAAATAGGAAGAAGAAAATAAGAAGGAGAATAATCTTATAATAGCTTATAACTATACCTGAGATCCCAATCCTAACTAAATTTTTTTCTAGAAAACCCTAAATCTATCTGCCTTTGTGGGCAGTTGCTTCTGCCAGAGCCAAGCTCCAGCCTAACTTTCCACTCTGACTATCTAATAATAAACCCACTATCTATATATCTACCTATCTACCCAAGATAATCCATAATCAGTAAGGCTGTTAAAGCCTTAAATCTGTTTCTCAGTCTCCTCACAGTCCTAGAGAGCAAGCAACACAAGCCTCTCCCCAGGGGACACAGAGACTCAAAAGCCCCTTTCCAACTGCCACCAGTAATTGACTAACTCCCAGCCCCACCCTTCTAACTGTCACCAACTGACCGTTTGCACAGCAGGGAGGCTTTTACTCAGAAATCTTTTTGCTCCTTTGCCTCTTAAAGAGAAAAAGGGAGAAATTAAGAAAAACCTTCTTAACAGTGGCAAACAGCTGATTGGCTCAGAGCTCCTAAACTCAAGCAATCTATCAGCATCAATCAGCCTCCCCCAGCAGCAGAGATTCCAGTTGTGTGCCTCCCTGCCCACCCAAGGGAAGGCACTTTAAAAGCATCTTCTGAAACTCCTTTTTCTTCAATATGAGATTTCTTTTTTTATTTAATTTTAATTAATTAATTTAGAATATTTTTTCATGGTTACAAGATTTATGTTCTTTCCCTCCCCTCCCCCACTCCCTCCCAAAGCCAACACACAATTCTACTGGGTTTTACACAACATGATATTTCTACCAGGTCAGCCCAATCAAAAACATTTATCAAGGATCCCCTGTAAACCAGATTGTATTCTACCAGAGAGATACAACAAGTCAATTGATAAGTATATACAAAATAGAGA
The DNA here is from genome assembly GCF_016433145.1 of Gracilinanus agilis. Taxonomy (NCBI): domain Eukaryota; kingdom Metazoa; phylum Chordata; class Mammalia; order Didelphimorphia; family Didelphidae; genus Gracilinanus; species Gracilinanus agilis. The sequence goes on along the minus strand of NC_058130.1, from coordinate 637,034,902 downwards.
AGAGAGAGAGATTCAACTAGCTGGCCCTTGAGCTGAGTATTGAAATAAGTCCGATAAACTAAGAGGTTGGGGGTGAGGGGGTCGGAGAGGAGAGGAGCCATGAAGAAAGCTAAGGCAAGAGGGAAGAGGAAGGACATTCCAGGGATGGGGAAACAGAATGCCAAGTTTGGGGAATAGCAAATAGGCCAATTTATCTGAAAAGCAGAATGTATAAAGGAGAGAAATGCCCAGCAAGCCTGGAAAGGCAGATTAGAGCCAGGGCTTTAGCTGCCAAGCCTGTTTTCTGCAAAGAACTGCACTTTTGCCATTTTCCAGAGTCTACTCTATTAAAAAGTCCATCTCCATCAATAGAGACCAGCAAGTACGGGGATGGATCTTTAAGCTCTTGAGTGCCTGTGAAGACAATGAAAGCAAATGGAGTTCAATTCAATTCAATTCTGCAAGGCTTTTGGAAAGGAAGGATATAAGTGTTGTAATAATATCAAAAATAACTAGATCTCAGACATGTGAGAAGAAAGGAAGTGGAATCGAGACAGGGCTGATCACCTTAGAAAAGTACATTTGATAGGTATAATATACCTAATATTTATACTATTAATTATTAATTAAAATAATTAATAACGAATAGTTATAATTTTAGATAGCACTTTATGGTTTTAAAAACATCTATAAACTGCATTTAATCTTCACAACATCCTTGTAAAGGCAGATTTCTACTTATCCCCATTTTATAGATGAGAGACAGAAACCTTGAGACAGGTGATTTGTCCAGGGTCACCCAGGTAGTGTCCAAAACAAGATTTGAACCCATATCCAGTACCCTATCCACGATACCGTCCTGGCTCTCTGACATAACAAGTCATCCCAGTTTTCTTCATTTGGTTCTTTAACACCAGTTGCAGAAAGAAATCCCTAACTCCAGAAGGTATAAATTATAGATTAAGCTCCTGGGCTGAAATTTAGATTTAGCCTTCACATAAATCTATTAACCATGTGTGTAATTAATATTTAATCCCTGGTCATGACAGAAGCCTCACTTTTTTTTTAGGCAGCCTGAATGCAAAGAGCATAATTACTGTCATTAAGATTGTTCATTGAAGCAAGCAGGCAGTATGTGTTCCTTGAAGTGCATGGAGAGTGCTGAGTTAGATACAGTATAGAGCCTTGGTTACTTTCGGAGCCTAAGCTACAATAAAGTAGGAGAAAAGACTTAGAAGTCTGGGGTTACTTTGAAGCCTCAATTTTAAAGTGATATTTCAAGCATGAATTCTAATGGGGCAGGTGTCTCATTTGGGCATCATCTGGACTTTTAATGGCCTGATGATTTTAAAGCAGAGAAGTTCTGAACTTAGATTGTGTCGTGAATCCCCTTGGCTGTCTGTGAAAGCCTCTGGATCTCTTCTCGGAGTGTTTTTAAATGCCTAAAAAAAAGGCAGCTGGGTGGCACAGTGGGTAGAGCCCTGGGCATGGTGTCAGGAAGACCTGAGAGTCCAGATTCAGCCTCTGACGCTCGCTAACTGTGTGACTCTGGGAAAGTCACTTGACTTCCAGTTTCCCAACTGTAAAATGGGGAAAATAATAATAGCACATATCTCTCAGGGTTGAGAAGATCAAATGAGATAATATAAAGCATTACAATGTCTGGCACACAGTAGATACTATATAAATATTGGTTATTAGTAGTAGTTTTCCTCATCTGTAAAATAGGAATAACAATAGCACCTACCCCTTGAGGTCATTGTGAGGTTTAATTAAGATAATTATTGTGAAGCATTTTTTCCTAGTATCTGGCCCAAAGCAAACACTATATAAGTATGTATACATATTATATATTACACATAGTATATAAATATAAATAAAATATATAAATGACATTGTTATTACTAGTGTGATCCTTGATAAATCTCTTGGCTTCTGTTTCCTTATTTGTAAAAAAAAAAGAGGGGGCAGCTGGGTAGCTCAGTGGAGTGAGAGTCAGGCCTAGAGACAGGAGGTCCTAGGTTCAAACCCGGCCTCAGCCACTTCCCAGCTGTGTGACCCTGGGCAAGTCACTTGACCCCCATTGCCCACCCTTACCAATCTTCCACCTATGAGACAATACACCGAAGTACAAGGGTTTAAAAAAAAAAAGATAATAACATCTTCCTCTCAGGACTGTTAGGAGGCTCAAATGAGATAATGGATGTAAAGTGATTTTAAAACTTCAAAGCACTACACAAATGCTAACTACTATTACTAAAATAAATAGCTTTGGGGCAGCTAAATGGCTTTATGGATAGAGAGCCAGATCTAGAGTTAGTCAGGCCTAGGTTCAAATCTGGCCTCATTCACTTCCTAGCTGTGTGACTCTAACTTCCATTGCCTAGCCCTTACTGCTCTTTTGCATTAGAAGCAATACTTGAATTAATTCTAAGACATAAGGTAACGGTTTAAATAAATAAATAGGAATTCAAGAGAAACCAATTAACTTGAAATACATTTATCAAACTATATATATATATATATTTAAAGCTCATGGATTCTGGGTAAAGAACCCCTTTTTAGAATTAACCCAGAGGATTTAAATGTAGGGGTTATGTAGCATATATTAGGATGTAAAGGACCATTTATCATCAAGGCAACTCCTTCTACCAATGTGTCTCCACAACCATTTATAGTCTATGATCTTAGAGACTTGCCTGCAGCTCAGAGAGTTTGTCATTTGTCAATGGTTATACCATTATAAATATTAGAGAGAGAATTTGAATACAGGTCCCTGCCATCAATTGGATCTTGCACTGTGTCTCCTATACCAAACTACTGTCTACCTATTTATGCTATACTATATTATGATGAAAAGGATTTTAGAATTACATCTGATTTCTTCATTTCTAAGATTTAAGTTGAGTTAGAATTGAGATTAGATTCAGCATATTTTTCCCCAGCTTTTTAAGGGTCTTGGAAACAAACTGCTGGCACAGGAGAAAGAAAATGTCCTTTCCTTAATCAGTAAAACCTTGAGCCTTCTTTCATGTTCTGTAACTAGCCTGTTAAAGGTTAGTTTAGATTTACCTTAGATTTTTCTTCTTTTTTTTGCACCCTCCTCAACTTGTCTCTTTTTATAATATAAGTAGAAAATATTGGGGAAAGAATAAGAGTTTGAATACAACTTTGGAAACTTTAAAAATGTTCTCAGTTGGTCCCCGAAGGATGTTGAGGATTCTCTAAGTACTGTGGCCAATACTTTAGTCTATTCCTTGTACAATACTCTTTTTTTACAAGTATATTATTATGATCATCTTTTATTTTTATAGCATCTATATTTCCTATCGTATCCTTCCTCTACAGTCTTCCCAAAGAGCAGACCTTAGATTTTTCAACGTCAGTAGAAACTATTTTGGACCAACTCTGCTGAGAAGTAGACAGTAATGTCCGGGGTCACGCAGAAAGGATGGGTAACAGGCAGGACTTGAATTCAGCAAAATCTCTGTTATTAGGGGCAGCTGGGTAGCTCAGTGGATTGAGAGCCAGGGCAAGAGACGAGATGTCCTAGGTTCAAATCTGGCCTCAGACACTTCCTAGCTGTGTGACCCTGGGGCAAGTCACTTGACCCCCATTGCCTACCCTTACCACTCTTCTGACTTAGAACCAATACACAGTATTCACTCCAAGACAGAAGGTAAGGGTTTAAAAAAATTTTTTTAATCTCTGTTATTAAGGTTCAGTCAGTAAACCCCAAAAGAAGCTCTCCTCTAGCATTTGGAGTCAGTGACATAAGAGATGCCTTGAGTTCTCAAGAAGGTATAAGCGTAAGTTCTTCTGGAAAAATCTTCCAGTACAATCCAATAACGGGAGCAGTGAGGTGATAACAGTAGTAGAGTTTCAGCCCTGGAGTCAGGAAGACTTTAGTTCATATCTAGCCTCCAGTACTTACTAGCTGTGTGACCCCAGGCAAGTCCCTTAACTTCAGTTTGCTTCAGTTTCTGCATCTGTAAAATAAGCTAGAGGAGGATCTTTATTTACCAAGAAAATCCCAAATGGGGTCACAGAGAGCCTACCTGCCTGAAGAGACTCACCACCAAACAACCCAATAATAGACTGTGTGGCTGCTTTCTGAGGAACAAAGGGTCCTAGATTTAGAACTGGAAGCAGCCTTAGAGATCATCCAGCACAACATCTCTAAGTTGACAGTTGAGAAAACTTCAGTTTTGGCCTAGAGAGGTTAAGTCATTTTCCTAGGAGCAAGCCACTAGTACGCATGTGAGGCAGAATTTACACACAGGTTTTCCCAATTCCAATCCAGGATCCTATGCCTCTACTATTCCTAGGCGCCTATGATTCTGCTTATTTGGGGAGGAGTCCTGGGAAGCTCTTCCCTTTACTATCTGTCATAGTGAGAAGGTCACTTAAACGCTTTATGACTCAGGTACCCAAGGGTAAAATAAAGAGCTAGATTAATTGATTTCTAAAGTTTCTTCCAGCTCTAAATCTGCATGTAATGAGGGAGAGGGAAGAGTCACAGATAATGCCAAAGGTCTGAACCCAGGAAATTGAGTCAATAGTAATGTATTTGTCAGAAATAAGAAACTTAGTGGAGCTTGGAACATGTAATTGTTATTCAGTTGTGTCCAACTCTGTGACCCCATTTGAGGTTTTCTCGGCAATGATACTGGGATGGTTTGCCATTTCCCTCTCCAGCTCATTTTACAGACAAGGAAACTGAGACAAACAAGGTTATATGACTTACTCAAGGTTACATAGCTAGTAAGTGTCTGAGGCCAGATTTGAACTAGTTTCTCAGATTCTAGACTCAATACTCCATCCACTGTGCCACCTAACTGTCTACAGGGACCTGGAAAGTAAATGACTTTTGTTGTTTTCCATTTGACTTATGGCATCTAAATCTAACAAATTGCTATTTTTAAAGTTCACTAAAAGTGCTTTTCTTCTTTCTGCAAAAGAATGTTATAAGTCCCTGCTCTATTTTCAGAGTCCATATTCATTCATCAAATAAAACTTACCTCCTAAATATGAGGCACTATGCTAGGCGCTAAACTTACAAGGCCAAAACAAGTAGGAGGAAAACAAAGATTCTCCTGCCCCTCCCCACAAAAAAACCATGAAAAACTGTGTCTGTACTCAAAGAATTTACATGAGGAACTAAGAACGGAGTACAAGATAATTTGAAGAGGAGGAAATCACTAACCACTAGGGAAACTAGAAAAGGCCTCCTATAAGAGGTGGCACGTAATTTGAACAACAGTGAAGGAAGAGAGGTATTCTAAAAGGCAGAGGTGAGGAGGAAGGGCATTCCAGTCAAGGGGTATCGCCAAGGCAAAGACAGGGTGGAATATGCCAGGCCAAATTCAAGGAACAGCAAATGTTCTAGTTTGACTGGAATGTAAGATATGCAAATAATAATGATGATAGTTAATAATAATAACTATCATAAAAATAGGAGATGGAATGCCAATTTTTAGAAACAGCAAGTATGAAATTGGAATCTAGAATGCATAAATAATAACAACAATAATAACAGATGGGAGATGGAATGCCAATTTTTCAAAATAGCAAGTCTTTTTGTATGTATAAATGTATAAATAATAACAATAATAATAGATGGGAAATGGAATGCCAATTTCTAGAAAGAGCAAGTATTTGAGTTTGGAATATAGAATATATAAATAATAACAATAAAAACAGACAGGAAATGGAACACCAATTTTCAGAAACAGCAAGTATGAATTTAGATTCTAGAATGTATAAATAATAACAACAGCAGTCATAGGCAAGAGATGGAATGCCAATTTTTTGAAATAACAAGTATTCTAAATTGGAATATAGAATATATAAATAATGACAATAATAATAGAAGATGAAATTCTAATTTCTAGAAAAAACAACTATTTGAGTTTGGAATATAGAATGCATAAATAATAACAATAGCTAACAATAACAATAATAATAGACAGGAGATGGAATGCCAGTTTCAAGGAACAGAAAGTATTTTAGTTTGACTGGAACACAGAGGATGTAAAAGGGAGGTATATGCCATAAGCCTGGAAAAGGTAAGAAGAGAATTAAATGCCAAGTTGGAGAGTTTGTATTGTATTCAGAGGAACTCAAACACTGTGACATTGATTGATGTTAAGACAGCTAACTTCTCAGCATCCTCAGTGTCTCATCACTCCTTTCAACTAAACTTTATTCTTTTTTTATAAATCTAGATTTCATACTGGACTGCTTGAACATTTGTGTTTCTTATCATTTGAATGGAGATGTTTTGCTGGAATTCACTGAAAGAAAAAAAATTATATATGAGTGAAACATAGATCAAGAAACAGAGGGAGAGAGAGGGAGGGAGGGAAGAAGAGAGAGATGGAGGGAGGGAAGGAGAGAAAGAGAGAAGGAGGGAGAGAGAGGGGGGAGGGAGGAAGGGAGAAAGGGAAGAAGGGAGAAAGGGAGGGATGAGAGAGAGAGAGAGAGAGAGAGAGAGAAAGAGAAAGAATCTGGATTTTGAAGGATGAGTAGGACTTTAATAGGCAGAATTAGGAGCAGATGGAGAACACTCAAAGGAATAATCTGAGAAAAGGGAAAGTACAGTACTGCAAATGTAACAGCACTGATGTCTACTCCAACACAGTTGCAGCATAGATTTTTGTGAAGGAGGTGCCGCTAGGTGGCTCAGTGGATAGAGCACCAGGTCTGGAAATGAGAGGTCCTGGGATCAAATCTGACCCCAGACACTTCCTAGCTGTGTGACCCCAGACAAACCACGTAACCCCCATGCCAACCCCTTACTGCTCTTCTTCCTTTGAACCAATACATAGCATTAATTCTAAGATGAAGTCTTTCTTTAGAATAGGTATTGCTAATAGGTGAACTATGGTCTATATTTGGACCTTAGGAAAAAAAACCTCAACATCCTATAGGTCCATTGGACTGGGAGGCTACATCAAAATATAGCATCAAAGACTTTGTAGAGGAAATAGAGTCTTTGAATGTAGGCTCAATGGAGAGCAAGATCCAAGATATCTAACCTTACCTCCCTAGCACCTTGCTTAGCCCCCCTATAATAGACACAGAGAGTGTTGATTGCAATTGTTATAATTACTGGTTTTCCTTTTCAATTTCTAAGATGGAGCATGGCAATCTGTCGCAATATATTTTTTAATTGTGTCTGTTCTTAGAAGCTACATAATATACTGCCTCTTTGATATTGACATTTTTAAAAGAGAAAAATCTTATCTTCAGCAAGGGGTGAAGGGTTATGGGGAAAACCCACTGGCAATATTAGTCATGCCCAGAGTCAGAGGGCTATGTGACTCATGTCTTATAAGGCAGTTTCTAGCCACGTTCCAGTACTCATAGGCAATCCGAATCATTTTTGAATGCTAGGAACTCATGTTTTATTTATATGAAACCACAGTGGGGACACAGCAGGACAAGTGATGAATGGAAAGTTGATAACAACTACTCTCCAGAAAAGAAAAAAGAAAGAGTCCATCATAGGACGGACTCGGTAATCTGCATGCCAGATTCACTCAGCTGTCACCCTCTGAGTGAAGTTGTAAAGAGAGTTGGTCTCAGAACTATATGCAGTGGTGCATGTCTGTGGCTGTCCTTTGGGGCTGGTGCCTGAGTGATGCTTGTTTATAGCTTCAGTATTGGAGAAGGAGAAAGGGAGTATATTATGGGAAACGAGGACATGAGTTAAAAAGAGCTCAGTATTAATGATTGATGAGCTAGAGGGAGATGGAGACACCTAATGTTTTCATGACAGCATGAGCTAAAAGGCAAAGAGGTAGGAGGTTAACTAATGGTTTCCTGAGCACTGTTCTATTACATTAAATGAGAAGATTAGAAAATAAGCAGTATACAGAAAAGTTAAGAGAGTTGGGGTCATTTGGTTGGAAAAAAGGAAGATTCAAACATAATCTGATTGCCATCTTCAACATCCCATGCTCACATAAAAGGTTTTGAATGAGAAAAGATCAATGTATTATTTTCCATGCCCATGAATAACCAAGCCAAAGGAAATAAATTAAACCAGGTTGATTTAGGATTCAACCTAAGAAAAAGAACAACACCTCAGTGAAAAAGCATTGCAGGTTTTAAGTATCTATTCTTAGATATTTTTTTTAGATGTTTCTACTAGATGGTTTGGATATCTTCTATAAAGAGAGCTTGACTTGCAATCAGAAAACCTAGGTTCAAATCTTGCCTTTGCCCTTTGGATAAGTGGCATGTGTGATCTTTCTCAGCCTCCATTTCTCATTTGTAGAATGAGAGGATTGGACTAGATTAGGGATTCTTACCTGGAGTCACAGATTTCCAGGGCTACTTAAAGTTGTATAGGAGAAAATTCACACCTTGATTTTTATTAAGTTTTAAGTGAAATTTAGCATTTCTTTTAATTACTTAAAAACAGTATTTTGAGAAGGCATCTATTGGCTTCACCAGACTGCCAAAAGGAGTTTGACACCAAAAAAGGTTAAGGATCATTCTGCATAGGTTGATCTGAAACGTTGCTTCCTGCTGAAAACTATAATTGTCAACTGGAAATCCCTTCGGGTTCTATTTTTCTAAGCATCTAGACCAGTGATTCCCAAAGTGGGTGCTACCGCCCCCTAGTGGGTGTTGCAGTGATCCAGGGAAGCGGTGATGGCCACAGGTGTGTTTATCTTTCTTATTAATTGCTATTAAAATTTTTTAAAAATTAATTTCCAAGGGGCTAAGTAATATTTTTTCTGGAAAGGGGGCAGTAGGCCAAAAAAGTTTGGGAACCACTGATCTAGACTCTGGTCACTCTATCCAAAGATTGATGATTTCTTCCCTAGGTTAGCATCTCTCTCTCCCTGTCTCCCAAAGAATGAAATAAACTGTTTTATGTTTAAAGGTCTACAAATGAGAAATCAAAAGGTAAAGTCAAAAAATAATACAGATAAAGAGGGAAATCTTCTCACAGGTAAGAAAATGTAGGGTAATAGTTATTTAATCATTTGGCTTATTAGGGATGGAGTTAATTTTTTCTTTTAGCTCAAAAGATCCTCAATAAATCAATCACTTCCACTGTGGACTGAAGTAGGGGGAGATGACAAGTGTTACACAACCAAAAAGAGAGATGTGACATTTCAAAGACTTTGAGTGAAACACACATTCTATTTTTGAATAGCATAACCTTTCCCTTTCATTTCTAGATCTTAGAAATATTAATATTCTGCATCCTGCTGTATTTCTATAAAAGAAAGGATATGAAGCATATTGTCATTTTGTTGACACTTGTGGCACTTCTGGGTAAGAACTTTTCATTCATTTTCTTATTCTGTCTTCCACTCATATTGCGAAGTCACATATTGAATTATACTGATGTTTTTGTAGAATATGCCTCAAGGAAAATTGTCAGNAGAGAGAGAGAGAGAGAGAGAGAGAGAGAGAGAGAGAGAGAGAGAGAAAGAGAAAGAATCTGGATTTTGAAGGATGAGTAGGACTTTAATAGGCAGAATTAGGAGCAGATGGAGAACACTCAAAGGAATAATCTGAGAAAAGGGAAAGTACAGTACTGCAATTGTAACAGCACTGATGTCTACTCCAACACAGTTGCAGCATAGATTTTTGTGAAGGAGGTGCCGCTAGGTGGCTCAGTGGATAGAGCACCAGGTCTGGAAATGAGAGGTCCTGGGATCAAATCTGACCCCAGACACTTCCTAGCTGTGTGACCCCAGACAAACCACGTAACCCCCATGCCAACCCCTTACTGCTCTTCTTCCTTTGAACCAATACATAGCATTAATTCTAAGATGAAGTCTTTCTTTAGAATAGGTATTGCTAATAGGTGAACTATGGTCTATATTTGGACCTTAGGAAAAAAAACCTCAACATCCTATAGGTCCATTGGACTGGGAGGCTACATCAAAATATAGCATCAAAGACTTTGTAGAGGAAATAGAGTCTTTGAATGTAGGCTCAATGGAGAGCAAGATCCAAGATATCTAACCTTACCTCCCTAGCACCTTGCTTAGCCCCCCTATAATAGACACAGAGAGTGTTGATTGCAATTGTTATAATTACTGGTTTTCCTTTTCAATTTCTAAGATGGAGCATGGCAATCTGTCGCAATATATTTTTTAATTGTGTCTGTTCTTAGAAGCTACATAATATACTGCCTCTTTGATATTGACATTTTTAAAAGAGAAAAATCTTATCTTCAGCAAGGGGTGAAGGGTTATGGGGAAAACCCACTGGCAATATTAGTCATGCCCAGAGTCAGAGGGCTATGTGACTCATGTCTTATAAGGCAGTTTCTAGCCACGTTCCAGTACTCATAGGCAATCCGAATCATTTTTGAATGCTAGGAACTCATGTTTTATTTATATGAAACCACAGTGGGGACACAGCAGGACAAGTGATGAATGGAAAGTTGATAACAACTACTCTCCAGAAAAGAAAAAAGAAAGAGTCCATCATAGGACGGACTCGGTAATCTGCATGCCAGATTCACTCAGCTGTCACCCTCTGAGTGAAGTTGTAAAGAGAGTTGGTCTCAGAACTATATGCAGTGGTGCATGTCTGTGGCTGTCCTTTGGGGCTGGTGCCTGAGTGATGCTTGTTTATAGCTTCAGTATTGGAGAAGGAGAAAGGGAGTATATTATGGGAAACGAGGACATGAGTTAAAAAGAGCTCAGTATTAATGATTGATGAGCTAGAGGGAGATGGAGACACCTAATGTTTTCATGACAGCATGAGCTAAAAGGCAAAGAGGTAGGAGGTTAACTAATGGTTTCCTGAGCACTGTTCTATTACATTAAATGAGAAGATTAGAAAATAAGCAGTATACAGAAAAGTTAAGAGAGTTGGGGTCATTTGGTTGGAAAAAAGGAAGATTCAAACATAATCTGATTGCCATCTTCAACATCCCATGCTCACATAAAAGGTTTTGAATGAGAAAAGATCAATGTATTATTTTCCATGCCCATGAATAACCAAGCCAAAGGAAATAAATTAAACCAGGTTGATTTAGGATTCAACCTAAGAAAAAGAACAACACCTCAGTGAAAAAGCATTGCAGGTTTTAAGTATCTATTCTTAGATATTTTTTTTAGATGTTTCTACTAGATGGTTTGGATATCTTCTATAAAGAGAGCTTGACTTGCAATCAGAAAACCTAGGTTCAAATCTTGCCTTTGCCCTTTGGATAAGTGGCATGTGTGATCTTTCTCAGCCTCCATTTCTCATTTGTAGAATGAGAGGATTGGACTAGATTAGGGATTCTTACCTGGAGTCACAGATTTCCAGGGCTACTTAAAGTTGTATAGGAGAAAATTCACACCTTGATTTTTATTAAGTTTTAAGTGAAATTTAGCATTTCTTTTAATTACTTAAAAACAGTATTTTGAGAAGGCATCTATTGGCTTCACCAGACTGCCAAAAGGAGTTTGACACCAAAAAAGGTTAAGGATCATTCTGCATAGGTTGATCTGAAACGTTGCTTCCTGCTGAAAACTATAATTGTCAACTGGAAATCCCTTCGGGTTCTATTTTTCTAAGCATCTAGACCAGTGATTCCCAAAGTGGGTGCTACCGCCCCCTAGTGGGTGTTGCAGTGATCCAGGGAAGCGGTGATGGCCACAGGTGTGTTTATCTTTCTTATTAATTGCTATTAAAATTTTTTAAAAATTAATTTCCAAGGGGCTAAGTAATATTTTTTCTGGAAAGGGGGCAGTAGGCCAAAAAAGTTTGGGAACCACTGATCTAGACTCTGGTCACTCTATCCAAAGATTGATGATTTCTTCCCTAGGTTAGCATCTCTCTCTCCCTGTCTCCCAAAGAATGAAATAAACTGTTTTATGTTTAAAGGTCTACAAATGAGAAATCAAAAGGTAAAGTCAAAAAATAATACAGATAAAGAGGGAAATCTTCTCACAGGTAAGAAAATGTAGGGTAATAGTTATTTAATCATTTGGCTTATTAGGGATGGAGTTAATTTTTTCTTTTAGCTCAAAAGATCCTCAATAAATCAATCACTTCCACTGTGGACTGAAGTAGGGGGAGATGACAAGTGTTACACAACCAAAAAGAGAGATGTGACATTTCAAAGACTTTGAGTGAAACACACATTCTATTTTTGAATAGCATAACCTTTCCCTTTCATTTCTAGATCTTAGAAATATTAATATTCTGCATCCTGCTGTATTTCTATAAAAGAAAGGATATGAAGCATATTGTCATTTTGTTGACACTTGTGGCACTTCTGGGTAAGAACTTTTCATTCATTTTCTTATTCTGTCTTCCACTCATATTGCGAAGTCACATATTGAATTATACTGATGTTTTTGTAGAATATGCCTCAAGGAAAATTGTCAGCCAGCTACAGTATTCCAACCTGTTTCATTTTTTACTCATTTTGAGGCAATTCTAAAGTTTACCTATTACTGTAATTGATTGCTTTTTTTAAAAAAAATCTTAGTATTTTTCCTTGTATGTTATTTCTGATTGCATACGGGTAATTTATGCTCTTTGCTTCTGTGGAGTACAATAAATCTTTTTTAAAAGATATCATTCCTTCCTAATAGCAAATTGATGATCCTAATTGAAACTTCACGTGGCAAGAAAAATTAGTTATAAGTAGAAGGAGCTGTGAATTGGACCAACAATTGTGAATAACAGTTTGGAAATGTATAAGGAAAGTAACTAGACTTTTCATACCCACTGACTGACCGAGCCATCCCACTGATTGGTAACAAGAAAGCCAAAGGCAGGGGAAAAAAGTATCCATCAATTGGGAGCTCCTTGAGATTAGATATCACTTTGTTCTTTATTTTTGTATCACCAGTGCCTAACATAGTTATCTGTCCATAATAGAGACTTAATAAGTGTTTATCAATTGAATGAAAGAATGGCAGAACAAACCATGGCATACGAATGTAATACAACAGTATTGCGACAGTAAGAAATGATGAATATGAGGAATTCAGAAAAACATGGAGAGATTGCCAAGAGCTGATACCAAATAACATAAGCAGAACCAGAACAATATACATAAGCATTTCAACCACAGAGACTCAACATCCCTGTGAATAAAGTGCTTAACACTGTGCCTGGCACATAGTAGGTACTTAATAAATGCTTGTTCCCTTCTCTTTCCTTTCCTTCCCCCTGCCACCTCTTCCCTTCATGTGTCATATCCCTTTATTAAAATGTAGGTTCCTTAGGAGGAAGGAAAGTTTCACTTTTTATATTTGAATTCCCAGCACTTAGCACAGCGTCTGCCATATAAGAGCTAAATATATGAGGTTTGTTGTTTTTTTTTAATTCATTCCAACAATGAAAATGAAAATAGCACTAAAAGGAAGTCAAATTAAACATACCTTTTTCTGCTCAGAAAAGAGGTGGGACACTACCAGGGCAGAATGTTGCATGTATTATTAGACACAGTCTTTCTACTGGATATTTCAACTGTTTTTCTGTTACAAGGGAAAGGTTCAGTTATTAGGAGATTAGAACACTGGAGTAAGTGGTGTAGCAAAAGTGACAGAGATGTAAAAACAAAGGGCATGAATAAAATGTTCTCTTTAGAGAAAAAGCTGACAAGCAATGATGAATAAAAAAAAAAAATTCAAAACCTGCCTGATATCAAACTGGCAAGTCAGGAAACAGGATTCCTTAGTTACTGTCTTCATGCCATACATCATCTATTTGTGTTTGGGGGGGGTATTTTTCTGTACTAACACACAAGATGTGAAAATTGATGCCTGGGCAAATGCACTCTATGTATCTTTTACTGGTTCCTCTCACTTTCATCCTTATACACCTACATGAGGCATCGCTTTGACTTCCTGAGGTGGGTGGTGGTGGTGGTGTTTAGTCATTTCAGTTGTGTCTGATGCTTCGTGAGTCCACTCGGGATTTTCTTGGCAAAGATATTAGAGTGGTTTGCCATTTCCTTCTCCAACTCATCTTATAGATGAGGAAACTGAGGCCAAAAGGGTTAAGTGACTTGTCTAGAGTCACATAAGCTAGATTTGTCTGAAGCTAGATTTGAACTCAAGTCTTTCTGATTCCAGGCCAGGTGGTCTATCTACTGCATCAACTGCCTTTAAAGAGTTTCCTTATATTTTTGTTTGTTATCAATCCCCCTCCCTGGAATTTTGCCTGATTTTTGCCAACAAGAACAGCTTGGTGTTGTCCTGATTATCATCAGCTTTTAAACTTAGGGTTTACAGGGCCTGCCCTCGAGAGACTATTTACTTCCCCCCTAGTAGTCCGACTCAAAGTAGCATAGGCTGCTCTCAGGTGAATGTGAAGATGCAAACTCTGTCTATTGGGACCTCGAACCCTTCATATCAAGAGCCCAGTTACTGTCTCCTATTTGTGTTGGTTACTATGGAAACAATTGAGCAGAATTTTATCCCTCACTACACTCAGCTAAGCTAGTGATCAGGAAGGAGAGGGAGAAATTTAAAACATTTTCCTTTCCAAAAGAAAAAACTGGAGAGATGATAAACCTGCTTGGTGGCAAAATGGATGGAGTGTTGGACTTTGAATCAAGATAGACCTGAGTTCAAAACCAGTCTCTACCACTTACTAGCAGTACTACTAGAAGTACTACTTACAGGGGCAGCTGGGTGGCTCAGTGGATTGAGAGTCAGGCCCAAAGATAGTAGGGCCTGGGGTCAAATCTGGCCTCAGTCCATTCCTAGCTGTGTGGCCCTGGGCAAGTCACTTAACCCCGCTTGCCTAGACTTTACCACTCTTCTGCCTTGGAACCAATACACAGTATTGATTCTAAGACAGAAGGTAAGGGTTTAAAAAATAAAATACTACTTACTACTTTTTTTTAAGTGACTTTGGACAAGTCACTTAACCTTTGTCTGCCTCAATTTCCTCAACTGTAAAATGGGGATAATAATAATACCTACTTCCCAGAGTTATTGTGAAAACCAAATAAGGTAATTTGTAAAATGCTTTTCACACACTATATACATACTAGCTATTATTAACATTGCTATTATTAGTCAAAATGAAAGAACTAAGTAGGAAAACCATTCTTCTGCTTTAAGATAAGGAGAGGGTAGATTAAGAGAATGAGAAACAGGGGCTTTTAAATCTGATCAAAAGTTCTAGAAAGACCAACAAAAAATATTCTAAATAACTCAGATACTCTGAGCTAGACTCAGTCTAGCTGCTAGAGTAAAGGCAACAGCAAGTGAGAATGGGAGCTGAAAGAGCTTTTCTATGCCAAACTGTCTAAAGGCCCAGAGCTAGATGGGCTCCTTGGTAGTACGATGGATAGAGCACTGAGCATGAAGTCAGGAAAATGTATCTTCGTGAGTTCAAATCCAACCTCAGAGACTTCCTAGTTATATAACCTTGGACAAGTCACTTAACCCTGTTTACTTCAATTTCCTCATCTGAAACATGAACTGCAAAAGGAAATGGCAAATCACTTCTGCCCCCAAAATCCCCAAATGGAGTCATGAAGAGTCAGCCACAACTCAAAAATAACTGAACAACCTAAAGCCATAGACAAACATGGAGGGACTAATTCCAAGGACAGTTAATTGGGATGATTCTGACACGGGGGAATGTGCTCTACTATAGTTGAAGAAAAACTGAGGCTACATAAAACAATGATTGCCACAGTCAAGGATTTAGTGAGAAAGATTCAACAAATATTTATTATGTACTTACCACACACAGGGCACAATGTTAAATGCTGGGAATCAAAGACAAAAATGAAACTACGTTTGCCCCTAAAGAATTTATGTTCTCCCAGCAGTAAGGAGTATTTGTTTTTCTTCCCCACCAGCTCAGTTGCTGTAATTACAGAAAGTAAGAATGAGGTGATGTCTAATGGTTGGAAAGGGAAAAAAAGACCTAGCATATCAAGAGAAATAATGAAAAAAAGTCGGAATGTAGGAGCAATAGCACTTCCAGACCTCAAATATATTATAAAGCAGCAATCATCCAAACCATTTGGTACTAGTTAAATAAGAGAAAAGTAGATCAACGGAACAGACAAGACAAGGAAGAATCTGAAATAATTGAACTCAATAACTCCAATGTTTGATAAATCTAAAAACATAAATTACTCAGGAAAGAACTCCTTATTTGATAAAAAACCACTGGGAAAACTGGAAAGCATTCTGGCAGAATTTAGGCCTAGACAAACATCTTACAACATATTCTACAATAAATTCAAAATGGAAACGTGACCTGAATATTAAAGCTCATACCATAAAAAAGAGAGAAAGAAGCATATCGTATATCTTTCACAGCTCTGGAGAGGGGATGAATTTTTACCTAGCAAAGAATGGAGGCAATTATAGAAGAGAAAACAGATAATTTTGAGTGTATGAAATTGTCTTGCCTTGGACACTTATTAGCTCTGTGACCCTGGGCAAATCATCAGAGTTCTGGACTTTGGTTTTCTCATCTGTAAAATGAGGGGGTTAGATTGAATAAACCATTAACACTGGAAGGTCCCTTCTAGCTCTAAATCTCTGACCCTAATAAAAAGAGAAAGAGACAGACAGACAGACAGACAGACAGACAGACAGAGAGACAGACAGACAGACAGAGAGACAGACAGACAGACAGAGAGACAGAGAGAAAGAGAAAGAGAGAGACCAATCTGGAAGTTGCTAGAGCAAAATGCTATAATTTTTCCCTTATGTATAAGGATTTATCTTTCAAAGAACTGACCTAATTCACATATGGATCTCTGTGCCCATCTAGATAGAATGGATTAGAAAACCAACTTTTCTCAATGCTTTGGGAAAGGAAATGTATAGACTCTTCTAAATGGGCAGTACACAGCTCTTGCCATGCTCCCTTTTCATGTAAAGTGAGAAATAATTATCTTTTCAGGAGCAGAAAAGAGTAAAACTGTGGTACACTGTGAAATGGATGCAAGCCTGGTTTCTAACTCAGCCAAAAACTATTATAAAAGCAATATTTTCTTCTCCCCAGTCCCTTTGATTTATAATTAAAAGTTCAAATCCCAATAAAAGACGATTATTTTTTTAAACTCTCTGTGGATGACGGCCAAATTGTCATCAGGTGCTATTATTTGCCACAGGAACTTCCCAGGGCCCAAGATCAAAAAGAAAAAAACATCTTCTGCCTTCCTTCAGTGACACGCTGTAGCAGGAAGAGCTCCCTTGCTTTAATATTAAATATTGATGTAAGATTTGTCATGCTTGATGAGTCATTTCTTTCTCATCTCCATTAACGTTTGGAACTTATGAAATATTTGTTCCCAGGGAGAGAGACCCTTCTCTTGTTAACACAGAAAACAAAGGGCCATTATTGATCTAGCACAGGGATTTACTTACTTAAATACCTAGAATGGACCAGTTTCATTTAGCCATAGTTATCTAGTGATATTTTCTCAGTAACATCCTGGCATTTACCAGTAGAACAGATGACAATCTGTGGCAATTGCTTTTGAGGAACTAAGTCCATAAGCATTTATTAAGTACCTTCTATGTAATAAATATTGGCTTATACCACAGTTTAAACATCTAAAATACCTCTAAGGTCTGGGGATACAAAGAAAGATAAAAAAACTCCCAAGGAGCTCACATTCCATTGGAAAGGTAACATGTAAACAATTATGCAGAAAGTGAATGTATGTATGGCCTCTTCTTTTCCGTATGTGCTGCATGAATAAGACAAGATAGATATAAATATAGATATATGTGTTTTATATATGTGTATATATGTGTGTGTGTGTAGGCATACATGTCTGAAATAAGAAATATATTTGGGCTGCATATATGAGGGGAAGAAATATGGTTTACATTCTCATTCACATCCATCCATATATGTGTAAATGTATTCATGTAAAAATATATATATATGTATATATGAGTGTGAATATAAACCCCATCTCAAAGCCCCCTGGTATTAAACCCTGTCCCATTGATAGAGATGAATAATTAAATATAAATATATATGAATGAATGACAAATTATGTATTTATCTTGTGTTGTGTATATAAAGAGAGAGAGAAAGACTATATATACATATACACATATGTGAATGTTAACCTTATCCCAAAGCCCATTGGATTGGGACTCTCCTCATTGATGGAGATGAATAATGATGATGATATATGTATATATATATACATTTATGTATATATATATGTGTATAGATTATATATATGAATGAATGAATGATGAATTTTGTATTTATTTTGTGTGTCTCTGTTTATAGAGGAGACACACAGACTGCACACACATACACACGTACACACATATGTGACTATTTACCCTATCTCAAAGACCATTGGTATGACACTTTTTCCTCATTGGTGGAGATGAATACCCTGTCCTGTGTGAGGGCTGGGGAGGAGCTGGCTAGAACAGGAGAGCTCTAACTACAGCAAGTTATCATAGTTGTGACCAGGTGGGGTTTATACCAGGAATGCAAGGCTGGTTCAATATTGGGAAAACCATCCACATAACTGACCATATCAATAACCAAACCAAGAGAAACCACATGATTATCTCAATAGATATAGAAAAAGCCTTTGACAAAATACAACACCCATTCCTATTGAAAACACTAGAAAGTATAGGAATAAAAGGGCCTTTTCTTAAAATAATAAGCAGTATTTATTTAAAACTATCAGCAAGTATCAGTTGTAATGGGGATAAATTAGAAGCTTTCCCAATAAGATCAGGAGTGAAGCAAGGGTGCCCATTATCACCTCTATTATTTAACATTGTACTAGAAATGCTAGTTTTAGCAATAAGAAAAAAAAGAAATGGAAGGAATTGAAGTAGGCAATAGAGAGACTAAACTATCACTCTTTGCAGATGATATGATGGTATACTTAGAGAATCTTAGAAAATCAATTAAAAAGCTAGTGGAATTAATCAACAACTTTAGCAAAGTTGCAGGATACGAATAAACCCATATCAATCATCAGCATTTCTATATATTTCCAACAAAAATCAGCAGCAAGAGTTAGAAAGAGAAACTCCCTTTAAAATCACTCCAGACTATATAAAATATTTGTGAATCTATCTGCCCAGACAAGTACAGGAATGATGTGAACACCACTACAAACACTTTCCACACAAATAAAACTAGATATAAACAATTAGAAAAACATTAATCACTTATAGGCAGGATGAGTTAATATAATAAAAATGACAATCCTACCTAACTTAATAGAACAGGAGAGTTCTAGCCTTCTTCAGTCCTCTTAAGGTGACTGCAGGGAGCCATATTTCTCCAGAAGAACAAACCAACCAATAATGTTAAAAATATACTTATTAAAAATTATCATAGACACATTTTACTTCATACAAGAAAAGGTAATTAATTAAAACAGAGGAGAGCATGAAGAAAGCCAGTTAAAGGAAGAAGGGAAAGGTAGATAGCAAAGTGATGCATGGAAATAGAAGAGCATGGGACGTAGAGTTAGGAAGTGCTAAGTTCAAATCCTGCCTCAGACACGTATCACAGGCTAGTCACTGACTGTCTCATTTCCAGTCTCCCCGACCCACCAATAAAAATTAGAATAATAATAGTATTTACCTCACAAAGTATTAAATGAAATAAAGTTTGTAATTCACTTTACCTATGTTAACATTCTATATAAATGCTATTATTATTGATTATTATATTAGCAATCATTGAGTATAAAATAAAGATACCCTCTGGATCATGGATAGATACACAGGGTCCTGGCCTTTGATGGTTTGATCTTTTAGTTCTGGCAGAAGGAAGAAGCAGAGCAATGATCCAAGAGAGAGGTGCCATTTTGCCCTGACACTCAATTTAGGCCATGTTCTTGGTCACTCTTGGATCACCTGAGCTATCTCACATAGGAAGGTTATTCCTGGGTATCAAAGAGGAGCAGATTTTTTGGAATGGGCAAGCTCTCAGTCACCTCTAATTGGTAGAGACCTTAGCAAATAGGTATTTGATGAGCTGAGGCTAAATATTTCTAAGAAGGGAAATGACAAGTTTAGAGGCTTCTTTAAAAGAAGGGTCAGGGAATGTGTACAGGCAGGAGGAAGTATCCCTAGAATGGAGATAGCCTGTTGCAAGAATGACTAGCTTCCTCCCCACCCTCTCTTCCTACCCCCTTAACCCAGAGTTTTCTGGCCCACCATCAGATGTGAATTTACTATGATGGTTGGTAGGTTCAGAAGCACATAGCTGGCTTTCAGTATCTTCTCCACTCATTTGTTTTGATATTTCGTTTTTCAGAGTAGGCTGATGGCTATTTGCTCATTAATTTCACTTGGACAACCTTACTTTTCTCATCCCCTTCTTTCATTGTTTTTCTCCTTTCCTGTCTTCCTGTAATTATAGCTTCAGTTTTGGTCTTTCATCATTAAGGCTGACAAATTACCATGTTGCACATGGATTTTTTCAAAATCACACAGCCCCATCTGGGTTCCTGAATGGTTATTTCAACAACCTTCCAACTCAGCCCTTGGACAAAGGTTATCAATCACTTTATCTGATTAGTGTCCTAAGGCAAATTATTTTAAGATAAATTCTGCATGATAATGGAGGCATCTGGAACTCAACATGCCTGAAGCAGGACTTTTCTTTCTCCCTTACTCCCACCTACCCCAAACCCTCCTCTCTTCCTCACTTTCCTATTTCTGTAGAGGACATCACCATTCTTCCCGTCACCCAGGATTTGCAGCTTCATAGGCAAATTCACTCTTCTGTCTCCTTTACCTCTTGTTGTTGTTCCATCATTTCAGTCATGTCTGATTCTTCATGACTCTCCCCCTTCCCCACTCCCTCCTTTCCCCCCCCTCCTCCTCTCTTCCTT
>NC_058130.1:636952160-637013785 GCF_016433145.1 Gracilinanus agilis | reverse complement strand
TGTGTGTGTGTGTCTCTGTCTCTCCCTCTCTCTGCCTCTGTCTATATCTTTCTCTCTCCCCTTCCTCCCATATCTCCCTCCCTTCTCTTTCCCTTCCCTTGATTGCTTTGATCCATTCCCCCACTCCCTTTCAAAGCGTGATTACTCCTCTGCCTGCTACGCTCTCTTGAATCAGCCATATGGTCTTTAAAAGAAGTTTTATGTTCCCCCAAAAATGTCACACAAAAATAACTTCTCAGTGGTCTAGCATCAGCAAATTCCAATGCCAGCTGGGGAATATCAGGCCATGTTCAGAGAGAGAGAGAGAGAGAGAGAGAGAGAATTTCCTTGCTCCAGTCTGTACACTGGCCCAGCTGCTCATTCAGTGGATGTCCCTTCTAAACAAGGGATGTTCTCCTAAGATGACTATTGAGCATCCGTAGGAGGAATGTGGAGAAACCCAACCTTTTGTCACTGTTGTTTTGCTTTTCATTTCTTTACCAGAAGAAAAAAAAAAAGGCAGCTTTTCAACTCTATGTGGAATTTCTAATGAGCACAGACATTTAGAAAGCCTGTCCCTGTATTTTGCTATTCTCTGTCCTGTTCATTATTTTCTTCTCAGTAAATCAGTTTTCTGAAACACTGGGCAAAAATCTGCCTCCTCTAGTGCCTGTTCCCCCCATCCCCAACTGAAAGAAGGGCATCTCCATTCCAGAGTGCCACAAAAACGGAGTGTTTCTTGTATTAGTGGCTGAAGCCAGTGGGAGGCTGAGCTGTTCACATATGCTGTACAGCTGGAGCACCGATCATTGTTTTTGAAACCCTAGACAAGTCTTTGACTTCTCCATCTTCTTCTTGGCATGAGGCATGTCAATGGGCAGTTCGGCTATTCCCAGAATCTGATGTCTAACAGATCCCAGTGCCTATCCCAATGTGATACTAGCTTGAAATACTTCCAACTGAAACTTCTCGTGGCCTCTGAACATGATTAATTACTTTTCATTATTACTGTTGTTGGTTTAAACAGACCATAAAAACTGACATCTGATCTCATACATCAAATGCATATAGGCTGTGACCGCTGCTTTGGAATGTTCTGTTGGTGAATTTCTCTTTGTAGTTATGGCCGAACTCCACAGACTCCTTAAACCTTAAAATTCTCACTAATACCAAGTCTAATTTCTCAAAGAGTCAGGAATTGTCTTCTGCTCTAGGTTTCTGAGCCGAGCCATGAAGCTCTACGATATGACCACAGTTGTACCATTGAATCATATCTTCTTCTCTACCAGTGCCATAGTTGCAGGTAGGCTTCTGGGTTATGGATATTGGATATAAACAAGCATTCGATCATTCATTCAGTTCCATTCAACACTGTGTTAAGCATTGTGGATATATCTACCAAAGTAAAATAGCCCCTGTCCTCAGGAAACTTATATTCTCCTGGAGGTGATAGATAGACCATGTTCAAAGAAAAGTGCTTGCAACCTACATAGAAAGTCATGCTAAATAATTCCAAGAGTTAGAGAATGCTATCAACTGTGGGGATGGGAGGGTGGCCCTTGAGTTGTTAGGATCATTAATTAATAGTCAATTTCTGAGGATTGAAGTTTGCAGTTAGATAGATTCCAATGCTTCTAGGATCTGTAATCAATTTGAGTCCTCTCTCAAGTTGATGATAGTAACAATCTCCCCATAATTAATGGATGGTTTATCTTCAAAAATTCTTCAAGAATTCAGGATTCTTTGAGACAGAGGTGAGGTGGGAGTGCCTTCCAGACACAGGGTATTTCAGCAAAGGCCCAAAGGTAAGAGAAGAAATGTCACAAACAGCTAACAGGCCAGTTTGACTAGAAGAGAAAGGAAGTACATGAAAGGGAATCATATAAAATAGGACTGGAAAGGTAGGTGGGAGCCAGATTATGAGGGCTTCTAATGCCAGGCTGGGGATTTTGATTAAGCATGATTAAATAACTTCTCCAAGCACAAATTTCTTTTGCTCTTGATTGAAAAGTGTTGGATATTTGTTTGTTTTTCGTGACTAAAGTAATAATATGAGGAAAAAATAATATAAGGTTAAGAAACTTGGTCCAAACCAAAATACCATATATTCATTCAGCTGTAGTTTTTCTAAGTTTGACAGTAGTGGCTTGTCCTATTTTTTTTGGCCAACAGTGTACCTGCCACATCTGTGTTTTGGGGGGATTCATCTCCCAATGCCGAGTTCATGCATTTTCTTTGTAAAATGTGATTTCTTCATTTTTGAATGTTGTTGTTCCATCATTTTCAGTCATATCCAACTCTTTGTGACCCCATTTGGAGTTTTCTTGGCAAAAATCCTAGAGTGGTTTGCCATTTCCTTCTGCAGCTAGTTTGACAGCTGAGGAAACTAAGGCAATAGAGTTAACTGACTTATCTAGGGTCACACACCTAGATAGTATCTAAGATCAGATTTGAATTCAGAAAGATGAGGCTTTCTGACTCCAGGGCTGATGCTTTATCCATTGCCTCATCTAGCTGCATTTTTTAATTGATACAATCCTTTTTACAGTTCAGCAGACCAGGGTGGCTTGCAAACAAAACCTATATTCAGGAATAATTAATTTATAGTCTGTTTCTTGAACTTTGCATTTAGATTTCAAGAACCTGGGATCAGTTTGGATTCTTTCTCCACTGATGCTGTTTATAATTGCTCTATAGCTTAATAGTCTTTAAGAATTGCTATAGCCAGAACAATTATCCCCATGAGGCCAACCAGGTAGCAAACCTCTCTAAATTTATTAAGGCTAGTCTTAAGTCAACAGACATCCATCCATACAACCTTTCAATGAGGTCTATACTCAAAACCACTGTAGTTTTATTAGATTTGCCCGGAGCTTACATTGTTTTTGCCTAAAACTCAAGAACACAAAGCCACTTCCACAATAGAAGACAAGATGGCAGAATTTGTGTTGAGGATCTGTAAATTAAATGAAAGAAATAAAAGTCTAGGATATTTCTAACTTCAGCATGGCATGATACAGTGATGGCAAACCTATGACACATGTGTCGGCACTGACATGCATAGCTGGTTTTGATGACATGTAGCCACATGTGGTCACATACAGAGAAGTACAGGGCCACATGCTGAGGATGAAACATTTGCTGTAGTGTAGTGTAGACACTCTGTGCACTATAGATGACAATTCTACCTATATTAATTTACCTATTTGGGTTTATTAAATACAATTATATATTACAATCTAACATTTTTATTTAAACTATAAATATCACAAAATTATGTTTGTTTTGTTTTTTTCTTGAAGTGACACACCATCCGAGTCATGCTCGGTTTTTTGGCGAATTTTGGCACACCAAGCTCAAAAGGTTGCCCATCACTGTCATAGTGGCTGGTATATTAGCCTTGGATTGAGGTAGACTTGAGTTTAAGTCTCCCCTCTGAAAGAGTAACAATGGTAGAAACTGGGAAAGTCATTTAAGCTTTCAGTGTTCTAGAGAACCCTCTCAATTGCAAAGAAGGTATTGACCTATATTGGTAGAAGGAATCTCTTCATCTAGGAGTTTCCATGCCAATGAAATATGAGGTCTGAGCCTTGTCCCCTACCATTTTGTTCTTGTTGAGAACTTAAAACTCAAAAATATAATCAAAAAGACTCCTCCCCCCACCACCACCCCCGCCTCCTTCTCTGTCTCTGTCTTTCTTGGTCTGTCTCTGTCTGTCTGTCTGTCTGTCTCTCTTTTATTTTCTCTCTCTCTGTCTCTCTATCTCTTTCTCTATCTATCTATTCATATATATATATATGCACACACTAATAGAAAGGAATAAAGCCAACATTGTTCACATGCATACTATAACATTTAATATTAACACACACAAGAAACTTTTCTTTTTTGTTGGAGAGAAAATACAAATAGAAAGCTTAGTTTGCATTAATAGTTATGATCCTTCCATATGTTCATGTCAAGACGGTACCATCCCTGTTCAGCAAATCATTCAGTCAGCCAACAAGCATTTATTAGGTGTTCACTTTGTGCAAGGAGCTGTGGCAAATTCTGAGGATATAAAGAAAAGCAAAAAAACATAATTCCTGACCTCAAGGAAGTCACATTCTAATAACAGGAGAGATAACATTCACACAACTCTGTAAATGCAAGATATGTGCAGATTAGGTGGAAGGTAATCTTAGAGGGAAGGTGGAGAGAAAAGAGAAGGGAATAGTGACAAAAGACTCTTGCAGTAGATAGGATTCAAGCTGTGTCTTAAAAGAAGTCAGGGAAGCCACAAGGCAGAGGCCAGGTGAGAGAAAATTCCAGGCCTGGGAACCACCAGTGGAAAGGCAAGAAGAACAACAAGAAGGCCAATATTGCTGAATTGGAGAGTATATGGAGGCAAGTAAAGTATAAGATTGAAAAATTAGGAAGGGACCAATTTATAAAGGACTTTAAATGCCACAAGAGGCTTTTAAATTTAATCCCAGAGGTAATAGGGGGCCACAGGAGTTTTCTGAGGAAGAGAATGACATCCTGCACTTTAGGATAATCACTTTGGAAGCTTTTATGAATCTAATCAATTGGAAGGTGTTATAAAAATAGCTAGAAATTCCTAGGATTAGTGGCAACTAGCATGATTTCTCTACTGGCCAACTTCCCATCCCAAAAGTATCAGTTTCACCACAAGCTACAAATCGCATGTCCTCTGAGGATACCAGCCCTCTGGTAAATTTATTTAATTTCTATTTAGCTTCTACTTTATGTTTAGCATGGCATTAGGTATTGTGAGGGTACAGAAGTAATAGTGTGCATGATACCCACTTGCAAAAAAGTTTATCATCTAATTTAGGCAACTGACACACATGAAATTAACAAACAGTAGAGCATACAATAATATACAATTAACAAACACTATAAGGTACAATTAACAAATGCAACATGCAATAATATATGATTAACCAATACTATGACATACAGTAGCATGCAATCAACACATGTGTCATAGTTCAATAGCCTGTGATTGACAAGCTATATGTGTAATTAGCAAACACTATAACATACATCAACATTCAATTAGCAAATGTATAGCATGCAATCAACACAGTATAACACACAATGTCATATGATTAACAAACAGTACAATATACATGAACAAAAATTGACAAACAGTATAGGATGCAATAGCATGCAATTAACAAAAGGTATAACATAAATTTAGCATGCTGTACAATATTCATTAGTATGATATTAACAAATAGTACATCAATAATATTAGCAAACAGTATAACATGCAACAACATAAAATCAACAAGTAGTATAACATGCAATTAACAAACAGTATGACATCAATGACATGCAATTGGCAAATAGCATATTATACAATTAACAAACAATACAACTAGTGTCAGATGACTTGCCCAGGTCACCCAGCTAGCATCTGTCTAAGGCCAGATGACCTCAGGAAGAGGAGTCTGACTCCAGGCCTGACACGCTATCCACTGCACCACCTAGCTACCCATATTGAAGATGAATGGAAATTAATATTGGTTGGGGATTAGATCATAGTGAAAGGCAATTAATTTCATTCAGTTCATTTGAAAACATGAAGTAAAAGCCTAACTCTATACACCATACTTCATAAGGAATACAAAGAAGATAATCCCTGCCTTCAGGGAGCCTCCATTCAATTGAAAATCATGCAGGAGAATTTTAGACCTAACACAACAAGACACAGGGGCACATACATCAAAAAGTTTTGAATAGGGAATCAATTGGTTAAAATAACACTTGAGGAAAATTATTCTGGCAGTAATTTTCAGGGTGTCTTTGGGAGGAGAGGTTAGGACAGAGACTATTAAATACTTCAGACATGAAGTAGGCTTGGTCTAAGGTTTGGGCTGTGAGAATGGAGAGAGAGGGACACTTTTTAAAAGCAAAATAAGCAGGTTTTGATGATTAATTGAAAGAGAAGTGTAAACTAGAGAGAGATTCTGAAGTATTTGAAGACAAAACCTTCAGCCAGATCAAGAAATCCCTGTTTGTGTGCATTCATATGAGTTATGCATACATGAATAACAATTGCCATGTGATACGATGTGTATGTACAGCTGAAATCTCCTCTACGTTGTCTCCCCCACTCAAATATGAGCTCCTTTGGAAACTGGAACCTCTTACTTTTCAATTCGTATCCCACAAGCTTAGCAAGTGCTTGGCACATGGCATGCACTTAAGAAATGTTTTTTCATTCATATGTATATATAGACATATATTTTTTTATTTACATATATATGGTGAAGTTTTCTCTTCCATTCTTAGAATGGGTACAAATGGAGTTAAGTGACTTGCCCAGGAACACTCAAACACTTGCTTGTTTGCCTCAGTTTTCTCATCTGTCAAAAGAGCTGGAGAAGGAAATGGCAAACCATTCCTGTATCTTTACCAAGAAAACCCCAAATGGGGTCATGAAGATTCATCCATGACTGAAACAACTCATCAACAGCAACAGCATTGTTCTTCAAGCCAATAATGTCACAACATCATTTTTTAGAAATGAATAATATGCAGCTGACGGCATGACAAATATGTAATTGCTTTTATCTTTGATCCCATTATAGGAATCATATTTTATCAGGAATTCCATGGGGCAACCTTGCTTGGTGCATTAATGTACCTCTTTGGGTGAGTATTCCAAAAACTGGCTAGAAAACTAATAAAGAAAGAGGGAAAAAAACCTTTTTGAATACATGAATGTGTAATATACCCTTTCATTTGTATTCTGGAGTACCAGCAGCAGATGCTATACATGTAGAGCAGGACATCAGGAAATACAGCCAAAATCCTAGCTCTTAACAGAAAGATTTTTTAAGTTGGCATCTTTAGGCATTGTTCTTTTTCTTTGAATAGGTGATATGTCATTAAAGTATCTGTCTCTCTGAAAGCTCCAAGAGAGGCAGATATTTTTTGTTCTACCACAAGCTAGAAAATCACTCTTTGGCCCAGTCCATGGCCCACCATCAAAGTCTGTGTCAACTCCACACAAATCCATGAGATACTCCCCAGCAAACACTCTGGGCAAAGTGTAGGATCACTCATGCACCTGGGGCCACT
Source organism: Gracilinanus agilis (assembly GCF_016433145.1). Lineage (NCBI taxonomy): Eukaryota > Metazoa > Chordata > Mammalia > Didelphimorphia > Didelphidae > Gracilinanus > Gracilinanus agilis. The sequence goes on along the minus strand of NC_058130.1, from coordinate 637,006,711 downwards.
CAGACAGAGGAGAGTTATTGTATTGGGGCAGGCTCTGGGCTGGGGCTTAATAACATTCTGTTTTAGTATAGAACTTTTTTAAAAAAAAAAAAAACAATTTCCTTCTGACTTAGAATTAATCATAAGTTTCAGTTCTAAGGCAGAAGAACAATAAAAGCTAGCCAGTTGGGGTTAAGTGCCTTGCCCAGCGTCACGGAGCTAGGAAATATCTAAGGCCATATTTGAAACCAGGACCTCCCATCTCCAAGCCTGGCTCTCTATCCACTGAGCTGCCTATCTGCCCACCCATCCACCCACCACCAATCTTGATTACTCCATAAAATTCTAACTTGAGTTTTGTCATTTTGTTTTTTTTCTTGTTCAAGGATCTGTGGGCAGTTTTCTTTGATAATTTCTTATAATGTAATGTCCAAGATTTTTCTTGCTCATGGCTTTCAGGTAGACCAATAATTCTCAAATTGTCTCTCCTACATCTATTTTCTAGGTCAGTTGTTTTTTTCAATAAAATATTTGATGTTTTCCTCTGTTTTTTCATTCCTTCGATTCTGCTTTATTGTTTCTTGATTTCTCATGAAATCATTAGTTTCTAGACAGTCGATCTGATTTTTAGGACCTGATTTTCCTCTGTCAGTTTTTGGTTCTCCTTTTTCAATTGGATCATTTCTTGTTACATCACTTTCATTTCTCCTTGCATCACTTGCATTTTGCTTCACCACTTTTCCTCTTCCTCTCTTAATTGGTTTTTGAAGTCTTTTTTGAGCTCTTCCAGAATCTGTGTTCAATCCATATTTTTCTTTTGGACTTTGTGTATGTTTACTTTGCTTTCACTGTCCCCAACTGTGTTTGCACCTTCTCTTTGACTCCATAAGTTAGGTGTTTTTTTGTTGTTTGCTCATTTTTCCTATCTAATTATAGGTAGGCTCTTTTTTCTGGGAAGTTGGGGTACCCTCTTAAACTTCAGTCCTTCCTTGGTACTATTCTCAGCTTATTTTCTAGGTTTTTACCAGTTTCAGTTCTTGGAGGATGATATGATGGTCTGAAGGCTGATAACTCTGAGAGCCCCCTCCCCCTGCTGATTCAATTGACCCTTAAGAACCTGATAACTCAAACACTTGTCTTAGGCTTGGTTGTAAGCTTTTGGTCTCACTTTAATATTTATCAGGTCAGAAACAACTTAAATTGTATCCTTGGGCTTGGGTGTAAGTTTTTGGTATTACTGTGTATTTATTCTAATTGGGCACACCCTTGATTGCGCTGGCCCAGAACTCCACCCTGAGCTTCAGACAAAAAGATCCACCCCCCCCCACTTAGTACTATCAGCCACCCCAAACTGTGAACTATGTCCTCATCCCAAACCCAGACTGGGATCCTTGCTTTGCTCTGGACCCACACAGATCAGCCCACTTCAGCCCAGATTGCCCTGGGCTGGGACTCTGGACTTCTCTACAGGTTTGAAATTTCAAGGGATGTGGATTGGCTTGGACCACTATTTGCCCAGGCAGGATCTCAGGATAAGAATGTTGTCTTGGACTTAGTTTCCTAACCTGGGACGGCAGATGTGGGATTGAGGTGTGTGGCTTGCTCTTGGCTTGCTCTTCACTCCTTGATGCAGCCTCTTGCTGGCTCTTCTCTCTTCTTACCCCAGTGCCCCAGATTTCTCTGCCTACCTTTTGAGTTTTTCTTTTCTTGAAAGTTATTTTACTCTGTCTCCTTGTTGGTTCTTTTACTCCTGTGTTCGTTTTGTAGCAATATTTTAATATTGGTTGGAGAGGATTCTTGTGGCGATTCATAGCTGCTCTGCTTTACTCCACCATCTTGGCTCCCTGTTTTGTTTTGTTTTTTTAACTGCACTCTGAACAGAAAAAAAGTCTACTTGAAAATGTTATTTCACAAAATATTGAGTAAGACTGAATCCCTGGTTCTGAATCCTATGATTGATCTTGAGGCCAAGAACATTGAAATGTCCTAGAAAATTAAAGAATCATGTTTTAAAAAAACTTATGTTGAGTACCAGTAATGGGGATGGGCATGTAGAGCAATGGATAATACCTCATCTCTGACTGAAAAAGCTAGGATTTGAGTTAGCCACCAGATGGTGAAAACACGGGCTAGAATATATCAGAAGAGGCCAAAAGCTCAGCTCTGGGTGCAAGCATCATTGTTCACAAGGCAGACAAATGCTGGGCAGCTCACCATGACTGAGAAACAGAACAAACAAAGCCATTGGAATTTGTGTTGCTACTGGGAGTACGAAGTTCCAGTTACTTATTTCTTAAATGATGGGTAGTTCCATTTTTCTTGACAGTGCTATTCTTGCAGGTGTTTTCTGTCCTTCTTTGGAGTGGTTTTGGTCACAAGAAATCGAGAAAGGAAACATTTACAACAATCATACATTGATATTGGACAGATTCCTGGTAAGATTTCACACTCTTGAACTCTTTCACAAAAAATCCAGTCATTGTAAATCAATCATTTAATCCATAGGCATTTATTAAAATGCTTATTATAATGAATAAGGCACTGGGGATACAGATGTGAGAGTTAGGGTAGCTGGATGGCTCAGTGGATAGAGAGCCAGGCCTGGAGATGGGAGGTCCTGGGTTCAAATCTGGCCTCAGACACTTCCTAGATATATGATCCTGGACAAGTCACTTAACCCCAATTGTCTAGCCCTTACCTCTCTTCTGCCTTGGAACTGATACTTATTATCTATTCTAAGAGAGAAGATAAGAGTTTTAAAAAAAAGTGAAAGAATCCCTGCCCTCCAAGAGCTTATATTCTATAGGAAGAGGCAGTGTTTTCACAGATAAATAAATATAGGAATTACATAATCCCAAAGGGACAGAGTAATGGAAAGAGATGCAGAGGGAGAGCAAGTTGCTGTGGTGTCTGGACAACATGAATACTGGATCCAATATGTATCATCTCAAGGAGCTGATTGTTAATTTTTTGTTGTTGTTTTTGTTTAGTTATTTCAGTCATGCTTAACTCTTTTTTAAACATTTCTTCCATTTTTATTATCATGCAAAATACACTTCCATATTGGTCTTTGTTATAAGAGCATATTCATACATAACCAAAACCCTGAAATAAAACCATAAATATATTGATGTGAAAGATAACTCCAACAGTTCTTTCTTTGGAGGTGGAGAGCATTCCCCATCATAGTCTTTCAGGATTGTCCTGGATCAGTGCATTGCTGAAAGTAGCCAAGTTTTCACAGATAATCAATGTCTGATATTGCTGTTATTGTGTACAATGTCCTCCCAGTTTTGCTTATTTCACTCTCATGCTTGACTCTTTCTGATCCCATTTGGAGTTTTCTTGGCAAAGATAATCAAGGTGGTTTGCCATTTCTTTATCTAGCTAATTTTATAAATCAGGAAACTGAGGCAAAGATTAAGTGATTTGCCCAAGTAGGAAGGGTCTGAGTCTGGATTTGAACTCCATGCTTTCTGACTCCAGCACCAGTGCTCTCTATTCCTTATACCATGTAGCTACCCTATTAAATTTACAACTCAAATATTTATACCTAGAAAATCAGCAAACACTACAAATCAGGGCTTGATTCATTGCTTTATTGATTATCTAGACTTAATAAAGTGATAGAGGAGATGTTAATGATGCAAATTAAGTTTAAAGGGGTGTTAGGCATACATTTTCCCCAGCAAACGAGTCGTTGTACCTTTACCTGGTTCTGTGACACCATGTTTGACTCTCCTGGAACTTCTGCACTTGTAGGCATAGTTCCACCCTGTAAGACAAAGGAGACCAGGAGAGTCTCATAGACTTACACCCAGAAAATAATGGCCAGTATTTTAAAGAGTGTACCACCAGGCAATAGATATGAGCCATGTTTTTACATGGCAAGGTGTTCAGAGTGAGAGCTGGCCTCCATGGCAAGAGTTCATTAACTATTAACTTAGAATAAATCCTTTTTTTGGAAATATTTTTCATGGAACATGACCACAAGCCTGGGAGAAGCAATAAATTTAGTAGACCAATAAAAAAATGCCTTATTTTATTACATGTCCAGTGAGGACAATGTGATCTGCATAGGGAAAAGGAAAAACAGCAAGCTATGGGCCAATGAATGCTTTCTTAACAAGTGGGGCACTGGAAAAACTATGGTTATGGGTAAGAAGCCAGGATTTGTGCAAGGCAAAAGGACATAGCTCTAGAATTGGAAGGAATCTCATAGGCCATCTCTAGTCCAATCCTCTTATTTAATGGATGAGCAAACTGAGACCCAGGGAAGGTAAATGATTTGTCCAAGGTCACACAGGTAAGATATAAATCTAATTCCTGACTCTAGTGCATTTCCTCTTTATCACATGTATGGCCCTGTCTTTTGGAACCCCAATTACCTCATCCATAAAATGGGAATACTTCCACTAGATGCCTTGTGAGATTATTGTGATAGAAGCACTTTTAAAACAATTAAGATGCTATGCACAGTTACTTAATTTGAACATATTCAAGGGCAGGGTGATGTGGTAGAGTTGAGTCCAATTCAGGAGGGAAGACTTGGATTCAAGACCCATTTCTTATAGCTCCTGTCTCTGTGACCTTGAATCCCATCAACTGAATTCCATCGGTTGTGGCCATCTCTTCATGACCCCATTTAAGGTTTTCTTGGCAAAGATCCTAGAGTGGTTTCCCATTTCCATCTCCAACTCTTTTGATAAATGATAAAATTGAAGCAACCAAGGCCAAGTGACTTGCCATGGGTAGCCCAGTTAATAAATGTCTGAAGCCAGATTTGAACTCAGAAAGATGAGTTTTCCTGACTCCAGTCCTGACACCCAATGCACTATGGCATCACCTAGCAGCCCTCTCTGACCCTGAGCAAGTTACTCAACCTCTCATTTTCCCTCCACGCAACTCCCTAAGACTATAAACTACTAACAATTTCTGATCAGCTTTGGTAAAGGGAGGTTTCTCTACCCAAGAAACACAAGTTCCTTCCACTGATGAAATCATTGGTCTGGACCATAAAGGGAAAAAAAAAAAAGACTTATAGGATTTTCAAAAAATTCATCTTTTCCTCACAGGGAAACAAATGTTGGACAAAATTCAGCCAGAGTCCAATGGCCAAAGCTATGGAACTTTGCCTGATGAAAGCAACCCCATGAAGAGCCCAGGCGGAGAGAAGAAAGACAGCTGAATGCCAAGAGGACCGTTTGTTGACGTGTTATTTAATACCACCTTTAAACCAAGCTGCACATGTCCCGTTTGTGGCAAAAGTTATTTTATGGTGATATTTGTTCACATCATCTCAGTGTTTCCTGCCCCCTCTCCTCTTGGGACCATCCCATGCCGGCTCAGCTTTGCGATACTAATGCTTTCTGAAAACCGAAAAGTCCAGAAATGTAATCCACAATTACTTTTGAGCTCTAGACCTCTGCCTAGTGATCATTTCTTTGTCCTTGTAAACTTTAAATACATCATAGATGAGTGTTTGGATGTGTTTGGATGTGTGTGGACACATATGCAGGTGCATCATATTTCATATTCAAACCAAACATATGGTTGAAAGGAATCAGTTTCCCTATTTTATAGTCACTTCTTACCTACTCTTGACACACTCCTACGAAAGAGAGTCTTTATACCATTCCTTTTTTTTTTTTTTTATGAGGGAGAATTATTTAAAGCATACTAATAAAGAACTAATCCTTGGAGTCCTAGATTAGTTCGGTGAATCATCTTTTCTAAAAATCAAAGCTTTTGCAGTCATCCTTTGAAAATTAAGGGCCTTTTGTAGACTAGAATGTTTTTTTCAGCAGTACACCCTAATTACGGACCTCAAAGCTTAATATCCTTGGCTAGTATGGTTTTGGTTTTTTTTTTAAATAATAAAATAATTCAAAGCCCTATTTAAGATAGGAAACTTTTAATAGGGAAGTATATTTTAATGTTAAATAATGATAATAATGGATAGTTATATAGTGCTTTCAAGTTTGCAAATCACTTTCCATAAATTATCCTCATAAGAACTTTGTTAGGGACTGCTTGGTTGCACAATGGATAGAGAACCAGACCTGGAGTTGGGAGATCCTGGGTTCAGATCTGGCCTCAGACATTTCCTAGCTGTGTGACCCTGGGCAAGCCATTTAATCCCAACTGTCTAGCCATTACTACTCTTCTTTAGAATTGATGTCAATTCTAGGACATGTAAAAAATGTAATTCTCTGGAAGCTGCATATATTAAATTTTAAAATGAGTTTATTAAAAGACTGCCCAAGGAAATCTAACTAGCTACTGCCTCCACAGTTGGAACAGACGCCAAGTAACACAAATTGGGGCAAAAAGTGGGGCCAAAGAGAAAAGCATAAGTGGGATCATTTAGGCAGCTAGGCTGAGGAAGAAAGAGACCCAAACTTCATGGACATGCCAATATATATGCCCCTCATTGATGTCATCACTCCCTGCTTCCCCAAAACATCTATGATTGGAAAACAGGCACTAAAGAAGTAGAATCAGAGACCCAACCCTTCATCACAAGAAAGGGGGGGAGGGTGTCCTAAGGATACCAACAGACCCGCCACATGGCTGGACCACTGCAGTCCAAAAATGACTGCCTGCTGATTATGTTCCCTCATCTCTCAAGTGGACCAAAGCTCATCCTTAATCCTGTTACCCTAGATCTTAACAAAAGAAGGGAGATTTCCCATCCTATTTCATAGCCTGGAGGGAGACACTATTTCAGCTTTAAAATCAAACTGTTCTTTGGGGCCAAAAGGGGAAACCATTTTATAATTCAATATTAATTGTAACAGAAGGGAAGGGGATTTTTTTATTCAAAGAGATTTTATTTTCCCAATTACATGTAATAATTTTCAACATACATTTTCCAAAATTATAAGATCCAAACTGTCTCCTTCTCTCCCTTCCCTCCATCTACTGGGAGATGGTAAGCAATTTGACCTGGCAATACATGTATTATCCTGCAAAACATACTTCCATTTTTGTCATTGCTGTAAGAGCACACTTACACAAAACCAAAACCCCCAAATAAAACCATAAATACACTGATGTCAAAGATAGTATGCTGTGATCCACATCTATCTGACTCAACGATTCTTTCTGTGGAGGTAAATCTCATTCCATCATAAGTCTTTCAAAATTGTCCCAGATCATTGCATTGCTAAGAGTAGCCAAGTTTTCAATTAACCATCGGATGATGTTGCTGTTACTGTGTACAATGGTTTTTCACTGTACATCAGTTCATGTACCTTAACATCTTTTTCTGAAATCACTCTGCTTATCACTTCTTATAGCACAGTAGTATTCCATTACCAACAGGTACCACAATTTGTTCAGCTCTTTCCCAATCAATGGACACCCCCTCATTTTCTAATTCTTTGCCACCACAAAAAGAGCCGCTATAGATATTTTCATACAAGGAGCTTTAAGGTAAGGTTTAAAAAAAAAGAACCTTATGAGATAGGTAAGTACTTCAATCCCCATTTCAAATAGAGGAAATTGAGACTCAGGGAGTTTTAAAGTTAGAGGCAGGATCTAAACCCTGGTATTTCTGATTCCAACCCTCCATCCATTATGCCATACTGCTGCATTTTCCTATTAAAAATGTAGGAATCTAAAAGTGCGGATCCTTTTAGTTCCGATACTCTGATATAATAATTGAATTTTTAGAAATCTCCATATGCTATATACATACATTTTCCTTTCATTATGATGTCTTATCCTGTTTTTGACAGATAGATTATGTGGTTTGATTTTTTTTATCAGCACAGATGTCAGAATTTCTATTAAGATTATTAGTGATATTCTCAGCTGCCATGTGCTGTTTTTATTGCAGGTAATTAGTTCAGAGATTTGAAAAGCCATTCTAGGTAAAGAAAGACTTAAACTGTTGAAAAGCTGTAGGAAGAGCCTCCAAAAGAGTTGTAACTTTCCAGTGTTCATAAGCACGAAACATATTGAGGTAGGCATTGTGTCCCAGAGAATCACCTTTTTATTTAATCCTTAACCTTCTGTCTTAAAATTGATACTATCAGGGGGCAGTTGGGTGGCTCAGTGGATTGAGAGCCAGGCCTAGAGATGGGAGGTCCTAGGTTCAAATCTGGCCTCAGATACTTCCTAGTTGTGTGACCCTGGGCAAATCACTTAACCCCCATTGCCTAGCCCTTACCACTCTTCTGCCTTAGAACCAATACACAGTGTTGATCCTAAGGCAGAAGGGAAGGAATTAAAAACAAAATAGTTTAATTTTTTATGAAAACAAATCTCCAAAGGGAGGAAAGCAGCCCAGGTTGACCCAGACCATCCTGCTGTTAATGTTGTTTCACTTCAGATACTCATCATCTCCTAATGGTGCCTTCAGTCAGTCAACGTGCACATAGACTAAGTGCTGGGCGCTGTACTCTGGGGTTATGGACAAAAGCATCCCTGACCTCAAGGAGGTCATTGCATTCCAAGGAGGAGGGGAAGAAGGAGGCACTGTGTACAGATATAAACATAATGGAATCTAGTACATGGACCCATCCCATTGGCTTGCTGAGATATCCCTTCCCGAGATGTCCCCCTGGAGGACAGTGAGGTATTCTGGGAGAATGGTTCTGATGAGTAAGGGAAATGCCTTGGGAAGACAGACTGTGGAGCACGTGTAGACATTCTTGTTGGCAAACCACACATGGGAAGAAGATGCTGAGGCATTCAAAGAAGCCTGTCAACTTCAGCTATGGCCTCTTTGCCTCATTTGCTTCTGTGAGATCTCAATCCCTCCTTATCTCATGGAGTCCCTACTCCTGGCAATTTCAGAAAGTCAGGGAAGCAGGTAGTTAAATGGAACTTGGAACTAGTCATTGACCCCTAAGAAATGAAGGGAATGTGACCAAAGGCAGTAGAGAAAATGTCACTGACAATTCCCTCAGGGTATTTTAGAATCCTCAAGGACAGACACTGGCCTTGAGAAAATAGAGTTGGAGCAACCTATTAATATAGATTTGTTTTTTCAATTTGTTTACTTCATTTTTATTTTTTGATATTTATTTCAAAGCTCTATCAAGAACACAAATACAAATATTTTCCTCCAAAGCCTCTGAGCCATTCATTCACCACCTTGGTCTCTGGTGCAAAGAAGGGGATTTGGTTTGAAATTTAACTTAGTTCTATTAGGAGTAAAATAAGATTTGGGGTTTTAATTAAGAGTTTGGTAAGGTTTGTCTGTCATTCCTATCACTAACTTACCAAACTCTTACTTAACCCCAAATCTTATTTTATCTCTAATAGTTCCTAATAGTATTGATCCCACCAAATTCATATCTAGATATGGAAGAGCTGCTAGATAAATCCTTCTTCAGGCCTGGAGTCCAGAAGGTCATTCCTGAGGATCAGTCCTTGCACTCTAGCTCTTGTTCCAATTCCCAGTTTCCCAACTTTTTGAAACTCCCAAGGTCAGAGACAGTAATTTCACTAGCATGCAAAAGCAAATGAGATAAAAAAGACAGTTGACATCGAAAGGCCTTTTCTAAATGTCTTAGCCTCTAAACAAAAAGTTTCCTCATCAATATATGGTTAGCCAACCAGAACCAGTTACAGAATGCCCCTGCTGCTCGTTCTTTCTCCAAGGCACTTTCCTAACAGAGCATCACGAGTCCCCTTGAAGCAGCTCCTCAGTGTCAGCTGTTATAGCTAATAAATATTATTACCCAAGCTGTTATGGGTGGGAGTTTGATGAAGTTGCGGAGAGCAGTTTGGTAAATCAGCATCCTTATTTATTTGGAGGAGAGGTAGGGATAGGAAATAGGAGGTAGGAAATAGGATAGTATATTTCTTAATCTTATACTAAATCTTAAAGCCCAAATCCTAAACTAAAAATCTATAAAGAATCCTACTTCTAACTGCCTTTCTTGGCAGGATCTTCTTGCCGGCAAAGCAGGCCTATTCTGGCCTACTCTGTCTAACTTATATTAATTTCACTATCTATCTCAATTAACTAATTGATGAACATTAAATTGATAATGAACTACTTAAAGCAATATATGAAATCAAACTGTTAGAGGTAACTGTCAGATTCTTTTCACAGAGAAAACAACACTGATGCAGCCTCTCAAGATCTGTTTATCATCTCTGATAATCTGATAAAGATGGCTTAGTTGATAAGGAAGCAAGGGACACTGAAGATCTTTTAGCTCATGCTTCCAGCTCTGTCTCTAGGAGCATGGAGTTTATTATATATATTTCAAGACTCGTTTCACACAAAAGAGCCCCCCCGAATCTTCACAGATGCACAGAAGTTATAAATTATGTCATATCAAAACACAAAAAATCTCATTTGACTTCAGAATAGAACAAGGCCAAGGCTGAATTTTGGCTGGTCCATTATCAAAAGCTAAATCTGGGAATATTTTCTCAGGGACAAATAGCCCCCACTGGAGGAGGTTTTGTCTAAATTTTGCCCATTATTGACCTTGAGGTGACTAGAAAGAGATTCAGAGTCCAGGCAGCCTTTTGCTTGATTTCTGTCTTTAGTCTTGAAGAGAAATTGTTAACCTCTTAAATGCTAATTTGCTAGGAACTTAAATCTTTTAAATAAGGAAAGGTGTGGATCAGAAAAGGAGCCAAAAGAGGAGTCTCAGATTTTTATCTATTCTCTTATTGGCTTCCCACAGCAGCCCCTGCTCCCAACTCAGAGAGAGTGGACCCTCTTAACTGATCTGTCTTCCCTTTTATAATCTGTCTCTTAAAGAGATGGAGGGTGAGAGCTATTCGCTCTGCCTCTTAAAGAGACAGAGTGATATTAATAAAACTTCCTCTAACATAGAAAACTCTGCTCTTAGGAGCCAGAATGAAATTAAATAAAACTCCTTATAACACCCCCATATAGAGGAACTTCTTTGCCAAATGATAAACCATGACCAATGTGCCAGAATCTCATTAAGTAACATATAACTTAGGCATGATAATATAGGCATAATATTAGATGGCTAGATGACTCAGGGGAGAGAGTGCTGGACCTGGAGTCAGAAAGTCCTGGGTTCAAATCTGGTCTCAATCACTTACTAGCTGTGGGACTCTGGGCATGTCACTTAACTTCTGTTTGCTTTAATCCACTGGAGAAGGAAATGGAAAACTACTCTAGTATTTTTGCCAAGAAAACCCCATAGACTACAGTTCACAGGATCATGAAGAGTTGAACCTGACTAAGCGACAACAAACATGCAAAACAAATACAGGGTAGTATGGGGAAGGAGAGAAAGTAATAAGGTGGATAAGCAGAAAACTTACATAAGAGGAAGAATAGAGGGCCAAACTAATATGGAAATATGTTTTGTTTAACTCTACGTGAATGATCAATATCAAACTACTTGCTTTCTCATGGGATGAGAGAGAGAAGAGAGAAAATTTAGAACTCAAAATTTTAAAAAACGAATGTTAAAAAAAGTTTTAATTAATTTTTTAAAAGTTTATATATAGTTGAGAAATATTTAACAAAATAAATAAAAAGAAACAAATAAAAAAAAGAATACTGGGCCATATTCTGGATCCTTAAATCCTCAAATGACTAACATCTTTCTATATAAAGGAAATGAAAACAGAAAATATGTTATCTTTATCTCTGCTTAAATTCCTCACTCATTTTGGTCTTTCCCATTTAGAGCACCACCTAGCCAGATTAGGAAGGTCCTTATTGAACCCACACTCCAGGTTGATAACAGTTTGGAGATGAGTAATAAGGTACCTCCCATCTAGCAGATTAAAATAGAGGCCTTTACCTTCTGGTTATGTTTCAGTTTACATGTCTGCTAACCCTATAATTTGTAATACTTATGTGAACAGGATCAGTCGAAAAAAGAAAATAAAGGAAAATTTTCCTAAAGTGATGACTCAGAATGTGGGCTCCAACTTTTTACCCCTTCTGCATCTTGGGGAGTCTATTCTGTCGTGAGAAAGAAGAAAAGGCCAGACCAATTTAATAAATTATCTTTATCTCTGGGCTCCTGAAGACAAATGACAATAGACAGAATGTGAGATAGATTCCAGAGGAGGCAGATGTGGCAAGATGGCAAACAATGACACATAGCTGAAATGTTCAGATGGATCTAAGGAAGCACGGTTCCTGAAGGCAGAAACACCTCTGATGGACGGGCTGTCACTACCAGAGGCAGTCTATCCAGAAAGGCAGTGCCCTCCAGTGTCGTACTTGGTTATCTCCTGGAAATGTGTGACAGTTCTCCAGATCATCCCTTTGAGCAGTAATTGAGCCTGGGAAACCGACGCTGGGAAACTGGCTGTCAAAAATAGGCTCATCCTCTTACAGTGGCAGGTGACCTTGTGGATGTGAGTTTGAATACCAGGGAATTCAAGTATCTTAGTGGCAATGGTAGGTGGGTGTGTGCTGGGCCATCAAAGTTCTGAAACATCCTAAGTTTGTCAATGACCCAATCCTTGAGTCAAATCCAGCATTATTATTTGGAGAATTGTGACCTGGCTTTGAATTGTCTGGCTCATCAATGTCCTGGCTTTCATTACCTTTGTACCTCTTTGATAGAAAAAAAGAAAATGAAAATCTATATGTACAGAATTTCCATGAAAAAAAATACAGACCAATCAGAGAATATTAAATTTAGGTTGAGATGTTTCACTCCTTGCCATCTCTTATTACCTAGCGCTTAGAGCCTGTGAGACACTGGGGACAAAGTTCCCACCCAAGAATTCTTGGGTTCATCCCCTTTCTTTCTCATCAGCCTTGGGGTATAGGACAGCTTGCTTACTACCATGCCAAGAGAGTTGTTCACTTACTGGAGACACTGCTCAGCCCAGAGAATCTTGTTTTTTTTTCCTAATAAGGGATAAAATCCGTCTTCTCATGTCAGAACTTGTTGAGCATTAAAAAATGCAAGTTCCAACATAAAGGACAAGTGGCAGTCCTGAAATCTAATAAATGTAATGATTCTGGGGTGGGACCTGCTAAGCCAGGACCCTGCCAGGAATTTTACTAAGTTCTAGGCAAGATGATCTCCATATTCCAAAAAAGAATCTTGTAACCAGAGAGTTGGCAAGTAGACACATGTTTGGTGGCTTAACTAAGTCAATCAGCTCCTAATGGGGCCCAGCACTAATGGACCCAAGCCACTATGCACATTTGAGATATTAATATACAGACACATGGGATAATCCCTTCAGTACGCAGGAGTCCTACCTTCTGATCCTTTCTCCATGGTTCTAATTTGAAAATCAACCTCAGCAATTTTGTGGTGCCTTGGGCTCCAGTCACCCTGTCCAAAGCATCTCACCTAAGCCTGTTAAATACTCACACTGGCAGGCAGAAGATTAATCAGTTCAAGGGCTTTCAGCTAGAGGACTCGGGATTTTGAGTCCTTTGTCATCTTCTGCATATTTTCTCAATAATTCTCAATAGTGTAAGAAATAGCAGCAATTTCCCACAGAGTGCCCTGTTGAAGACTATGTGTCAGTCTTTGATGACATTTTTAACACAGAAAAAAATAATAGTCTCCCCTCATTGCCACTCATTTTCCTCACAAATGCTAAGGCAACAACTCACACTTTCCCAATTGTGGGTGACTCTCTGCAAACCCCACCAAAAAATATACACAATTTTGTTATTTGTCTTTGAAGGCCTTGACAATGCCAAATAGGTGCTTGGATACAACTCTAATCTTCCTCTTGGCATGAGAGCAGGATCATAATGATACAGAGGGCACAAGTGGGAGGAATTGGGGGGGGTGCAGCAGAGAGGCATGTATAGGCTTGTAAGGAAAAACTTTTCTAACAATTAGAGGGAGGATTCTTTTTTTTTTTTTTTAAACCCTTGTACTTCGGTGTATTGTCTCATAGGTGGAAGACTGGTAAGGGTGGGCAATGGGGGTCAAGTGACTTGCCCAGGGTCACACAGCTGGGAAGTGGCTGAGGCCGGGTTTGAACCTAGGACCTCCCGTCTCTAGGCCTGACTCTCACTCCACTGAGCTACCCAGCTGCCCCCGGTTTTTTTTTGTGTGTGTGTGTGTTTTTTTTTTTATTTATTTATTTAGTTAGTTAGTTAGTAAGTTACTTTTAATTTTAAACCCTTAACTTCTGTGTATTGACTCATAGGTGGAAGAGTGGTAAGGGTAGGCAATGGGGGTCAAGTGACTTGCCCAGGGTCACACAGCTGGGAAGTGTCTGAGGCTGGATTTGAACCTAGGACCTCCTGTCTCTAGGCCTGGCTCTCAATCCACTGAGCTACCCAGCTACCCTGGAGGGAGGATTCTTAATCTTTTTGTGTGCCATGGACCCAGAGGTGTGATTGAGCTGCTCAAACTGGTTGGAGAAAGGCAATTATTAGATGTTTTGCATGAGAATTTGCATCTCTGAAATCAGCAAATGCCAAAAAGTAGAGTTTGATTTTATTGTATAATTAGTTGAGGGTCTAAACTTTAAGAAGTGATGGATGAGGCAGCTAAGTGTCTCAGTAGATTGAGAGCGAGGCCTAGAGACAAGAAGTCTGAGGTTCAAATCTGGCCTGTGTGACCCTGAGCAAGTCATTTAACCCCCATTTGATTAGTCCTTACCACTCTTCTGCCTTAGAACCAATACAAGACAGAACGTAAGGATTTTTTAAAAAAGAAATAAAGTGATGGAGAAAATGATAATCACAAAGATTAAACTTAAAAGTGTGTCATGTACTTTTTTTTAGATAGCTAGTTGTTAAAAATTCACCTATGTACCCCTTCATGGAGCCCTTTAGCATTCTGGTGGAGCCAATAGGTACCTCTTCAGAATAATGTCTTTAAATGCATAAAGTAAAACATATAATATGTAGGACTGCCATAGAAACAAATTATATCAATATGTAGTTATCCAAAAAAATTCAATAAACAAATTCATGGACCCCAGACTAAGAAACTCTGAATAAACACTATCTCAAAATGGAATGGGCTGGGGGCAGCTGGGTAGCTCAGTGGATTGAGAGCCAGGGCTAGAGACTGGAGGTCCTAGGTTCAAATCCGGCCTCAGACACTTCCCAGCTGTGTGACCCTGGGCAAGTCACTTGACCCCCATTGCCTACCCTTACCACTCTTCCACCTATAAGTCAATACACAGAAATTAAGGGTTTAAAATTTTAAAAAAAATGGAATGGGCTGAGCTGAGTAGCAATGGGTTCCCAGTCACTAGACTTCATCAGAAATTGGATGTTGTAGACCAGTGGTATCAAACTCCTATAGAAAAACCATACATAAGGATCCCTGTTGCCTGCATAGACTTAGAAAACCACATCTTAACATTATCAAGGTTCTATTATACTTTTTTGTTTATTTCCTTGACTATTTCTGTTACATTTTAATCTGGTTTGGGACTCATTTTGGAGTGCTATCCCTGCCATGCTGCCCCAGGCCAATGTTTGACACCCTGATTGGAGAAGATTCTTGGTCAGGTAAATGTTGGACTAGACTGACCCCTGGGCTCCCTTGCAATTCTAAGATGCTATGAGAGCAGGGGAAATGCTGGGAGATGGAGAAGGCTGCCCCTATCTGTAACCTGCAGTTTGTCACTGTTCTGATCAAACAGTTATTCTACGATTATCCAACATCCCCTAAGTTTTCTCCTATTCAGGGCTTAGAGATACTGATTACTAGTTTGAAAAAAACAATGTGGACTTCTCTACTAGCAGCAATGCAATGATCCAGTATAATTCTGAGGGACTTATGAGAAAGAACGCTACCCACATCCAGAGAAAGAACTGTGGGAGTAGAAACACAGAAGAAAAACAACTGCTTGATCACATGGGTTGATGGGGATATGATTGGAGATATTGACTCTAAACGATCACCCTAATGCAAATATCAATAATATGGAAATAGGTCCTGATCAATGACACATGTAAAACCCAGTGGAATTGAGCATTGGCTACGGGAAGGGGCATGGAGGAAGGGAAGAGAAAGAACATGAATCTTGAAACTAATCTTGTAATTAGAAAAATATTCTAAATTAATTAATTTAATTAAATTAAATTTTAAAAAAATCAATATGGTGAATGGGGGTGAGAAGAAAGGGCAACCAGCATTGAGTTCATAGAAGCATGTCATTGGACCATAAATTTGGAGCTGGAAGTGACTTTAGAAGCCTTTTAGTCCCATCTCCTCGTTTTACAGATGGGGAAATGGAGGCATAGAAAGATGAAATGGCTTGCCTGACATACCACAGCTTATGAGTAGAGTGGAACAACCAGGTTTCAAAGCCAAGTTCTTTGACTCCAAATTCAACCCACTTTTCACTGTGCCATGTGGTTGTTGGTCATGTCACATTGATCCTTCAGAACCACTCCTTCTTCTCATTCTTCATTGTGTGAATTCTTGACTTGATCCATTTGGGTATCCAAATAATAATAAATGCTGACATTTATAAAGCACTTTAATGCTTGCAAAGCACTTATGTGCATTATCTCATTTGACCCTCACAACAACCCTGTGAGGTAAGTATTATAAGCATCATTATCTCTGCTCTCTCTGCCTCAGACCTGTGAGTTCACTGGTCTAGTGAGGAAACTCCCTCTGCTAATGGCAAGACCTTGCAGATAGACAATTCTGAAACTTTATAACCTATTTAAGGTTCCCCTGGGGCACTGAGAAGCTAAATGGATCTAGGACCCAGCCAAGACACAGAGCTGTAGTTAATCAATCAATCAGTGGGGCAGAGGGGAGACTTGAAGTCAAGTTGTCCTGACTCAAACATTGGTTCTAGATACATTATTTTACAGATGATGAAACTAAGAACCCAGAGTGGTCGTGTGATTGATTCAGGAAAACACAGTTAATAAATGTCTGCAGTACAGCTTTTGAACCTTGCTATCGCCAAGTCCATTGGTCTAATTTTATGCTTTTATAGATGGTCCTTCGAAGCTCCTGTAGCCAAAAAGAAAATTCTGCATTCAGTGGCTAATTGCCTGATGATAAGCATTTCATTTCGTTTTATTTTTTAAAAGCTCTCACCATCTGTCAGAATCACTACTGTGTATTGGTTCCAAGGCAGAAGAGCAATAAAGGCTAGGCAATAGGGGTTAAGTGACTTGCCCAGCTAGGAAGTGTCTGAGGCTAGATTTGAACCCAGGACCTCCCATATAAAGGCCTGGCTCTCAATCCACTGAGCCACCCAGCTGCCCATATGATGAGCATTTTAGAAGATAGCTAGGCTGGTTCTTCAGAACATGGTCCTTCATCTCCTTCTATCCCCACTCTTATGTTAACCTTTTCCATTTAATATTTTCCATTTAATAATTTCAGAGCTTATGCTCCCCTGGTATATCTTCAAGAATCATATTTAAACTCCATGGCATGGCAAGGAGCCTTCAAACCTACAAGTTTGAGAAAATAATTCTTGTAAGCCATGCTAGTATTAGGTGTATAACTAACCACCATACCATAGCTATTGGGTGATTGTCAGGGATCTCAGCAACAACCAGCAGGTTTGGCTGATGTCCAAAAAGCTTCAACAAGCCTTGAAATCTCAGCAGTTGAAAGATCCCTAAGAGTTTTAGCCAGAATTTATAGTATCTAATAATCATATCCATCCCCTAGGTTCATTTACATTCTGCTCATTCCCCAGGGAGTATTTTACAAAGTGTTATCAGAGCTCCCAACACTCCAGAAAGCAAGGCTTATAGTAAAAGTTCTCACTTCCACCAACCCCTCAATTTTCCACTTGCTAAGTATAACTTGGGTGAACTCTAGTGGCAAATTTTTGGAAGACCAGGGACAAGAGTTGCCCAGGATTAACAGGCATAGACAGATTGTGATCTGCATTATTGACAGATTTTGGGCCAATTTGAGTAAAGTATCATTTACTGATCATTTTGAGAATTCTTAGAATCATAGAATGTGAGAGTTGAAAGGGACCTTGGAGATAAACCACAATGGTTTGGTTGTTTATGGTCACTCACTGTAATAGAGTCATCAAAATCCAATGATAGGAAAGAAGTCAGGACAACTGGCGATGGCCCAAGATGCACTGGATGATGTTGGTGTCTTTTGTCTGACCAAACTCTAAGCACACCACAGCATCCTATCCATCCATCTTCGTGACACTGGAACAAATCATTTTTATCTACCCATTCCACTGGGGGGAAGTCTTCATGTGTTTAGAGTAGACATCTCTTCTAATTCATAGACAGGTTTGAGACCATCAGTTACCCTCAACAGGTTTAACCTCTCTGCTGAGATGGTTTTACCAGGGTATTCCATTTCAGACTCCATACCTAGAATGCTCTCCTTCTTCCCCTCTACTTCTTGGCTTCCTTCAAAGCTTAACACAAATCTTACATTCTACAAGAGATCTTTCCTGGTCTTTTCCCACTCACCACCCACCACTGCTAGTGTCTTCCGGCTTGGATTAACTCCCATTTATACTATATATCTTATACATGCTTGTGTCTTGTGCTTCCTTGAGGTCAGGAACTCTGGTTTTGCCTTTTTAAAAATCCTCAGCACTTGCCCATAAGTGCTTCACCTTATTCACATATTCAAAGCCGGGTTTTCCCATCTCCCACTCATTCAATTCATTGCACCACCTAGTTACCAATATTTGGGAGTAGGAATATAAGTACCTTGTTCAAGAAAGGATGTTTAGCTGGAGCTTTCTAGTTACCATGGAAGAGAGATGGGAAGCATGAAGCAAAATTAACCTTCTTCTCTATAAACAGGGGGTAATCCATCATCCTGAGTCAATACATCAGAGGAGAATAACCAGAAGCAAAAAGAGTCATTGAAAAAAAGAACACTTGTCAAGCTATACACAGCTAAAAAGGTGGATTTTGCTAAAGAATCTGAAACATGAGCCAATTCTGTTGCAGTAAAGCAATCTCCATGGGTAAAAGATCTATAGAATCGTATAGAGCTAAGGAATTTCAAAGATCATCCAGTCCAACCTCAAAATTTTACAGATATGGAAATTGAGGTGCAAAGAAGGTTAGTGATTTTGTTCTAGGTCACACAGGGAGGAAGAAACAGATCAGGAAAATTGAAGCCAGGACTTCTGACTTCAAATTTAAGCACTCTTGCCACTGAATCATATAAAAAATCCTTTTCCTGTTCCCTAACATGCTTGTTTTCTGCATCCTCTCACTCATCACCACAGCATCTGTGTAAAGCAAGGGAGGACAGAGATGACAAGAATCCTGGGCATCCGATGCATAGGGAAAGCCCCTGGATATGCAAGGATGGGCGGCATTTGAACCCTCTCAAAGCAGAGGAGCAATGACCCCGTGGGGTCCTAGAGAGCCACTGGAGGGAAAGATGCAGAAACCACTAGAAAACTATTCCTGTGTCATCACAGGGCTCTGGAGAACCCTCAGCTGATAAGTGAAGGAATTAATGAAGGCATCTGGATGAGACACTATTAACAATGATTTGATGGAAAGAACCCTGAACCACTAAAGGAGTATACTATAGTGGATCGAGGCTGAAATTGTAGGGAAGAAAGTCTGGGTTCAAATCCCTTTTAGACATTTACTAGCTTTTTAAAATAATTATTTTTTATAATTTAATAATTTTATCACAGAAAAATTTATATAATTAATTATATAATATATGATAGAGATATATAAATTTTATAATTTTTCTGTATGTATAATTATATAATCATAAACATTTATGATTATATTATATATAATGAAATTTATTATATTAAAATTCTGGTTTTTTCTGTAATAATCTTCCATGTACATAGTTGTCTCTCCAAATAGAATATGAGTTTACTTGAGAGCAGGGGCTGTGATCTTGCTTTCTTTGTATCCCCGGCATATAACAGCAGTGCTGGGCACATGGTAATCATATAATAAATGCTTGTTGATTGATTGGTTGACCCCGGGCAGGCCAATTACTTTCTCTCAGCCTTGGTTTCACCATCTATAAATGGGGATGATAATAGCATCTACTTCACTGGGTAGCTGTGAGATTCCAATGAGATATAATATACAGAAAGCATTTTGCATTCTGAAAGTGCTAGATAAGCATTAGCTAAAATGATTATTGGAGTCAGAAGATCTGGATTTCAGTTTCAGTCCTGCCATTGCCTACATGTGTGACTTCAGGTAAGTCACTCCGCCACTGAGTCTCAATTCCCTGCTCTGTAAAATGAAGGAAAGGAGGGGATTCGATTATCTTTCATTTTCCTTCCAGCTCTAAAAGTCTATGTTGTATGATACGGATAGCTTTCCCTGGGTATAGGGTTCCGAGCTGGGCATCTTCCCATCCCCTCTAAGAAAGTTCTAGGCTGTGGTCCTAAACTTTGCCTTCAAAAATCATTTGTTTTTGATGTGGGAGGCTCGTATCAAGTTGACTCTGTCCTCCGGTCCTCAGCAGGTAAGAATCCAGGACCCGACACTTGCTTTTCTTCTTTTTACAAAGACAAGAACAATGGAAAGCCCTGGGCCTGTTCACATGCTCTTTTTTGGCCTGGTGCACAGCTCGCTCTCCTCACTTGCCATTACACAGGCCGCCCACTAAAGCAAAACACCTGTTTCCTGCCCAAGCTTAAGCCCCGAGCATTTCCAAAGTTTCTTTAAAGAAAAAACCAGTCCAAACCACGACTGGGGAATGACAGCCTTGGCACCGATCTGGGCTGCATTGGTTGTACGCTAAGGAGCCCTGTGGAATCCGGACTCATTTTTCCACTGAAACAAGGAAGAGTAACAACAGCACCAAATAAAAATAGATTCCTCAGTGTTTCCGAGTGAGTCGGCACCCCTGGCTCTCAACGCAGCCAAGTGACTCCACCGGACATCTGGGCCCAAAGTGCCTTCTTTTCTGAGGAGAAAGGGAGAGTGATGATGTGTTGAAGTGTTGTATTTCTTTTCTTTTCTTTTTCTCCCCAAGTGGATTCAGGCTTTTCTGGGTCTGCTGGATTAATACAGCATAGTTAGAAGTCCCAAATAATGAGGAGACTCACATTGACACGGCACATTAGAGCTTACAAAGAAAGCAGTTTCCTGACAGCCAACAGGTGAAGGAGTACAATTCTTATTAACCCCATTTCACAAATGAAGAAAGCGGCTCAAAATGGGGATTCAAACCCAGAGTCTTTGAGTTCAGGTTCAGCATCATTCATCATTGCAGGAGAAAAGCTGGTTCAAATTCCAACTCTGCCCACCATGTCGTCTTTGGGCCCATCGCATCACTTCTGCTGAATTTAACTTCATTTATAAAATGAGGCTATTGGACTAGATGGCCTCATTGGTCCCTCCTAACTCTAAATCTATGACTCTTTGTGGGAAGAAGAATGGAAGAGAGCAGTGGATTCTATCTGGTCCTGGTTCTGTCTGTGTGTGATCTTGGGCAAGTCACTGTACCTCAGTGTCCTCAACAAGGTGCCTAAAATGAAAGGGATGCATTAGATGATTTCTAAGGTCTCCACATATGATTCTAGAACCTAAAGGCCTTTCAGTTCTAGATTTAGAAACTCAGACCTTGATTCTAGAGCTGTCCCAACATTGATTGTGTGGTCTGAGTTCAATCACCTCATCAGTCTCTACTCCAATTTTGTCATCTGCAAAATGAAGCTAATAATAATTACTTCTCTCTAACTCAAGGGCTAACTGGGAAGCAGTTCTGGAATAGTAAAGAGGGTTCTGGGTTTAGTATCAGAAGGACCAAATCTATGATCCTTTGTGAGAAATATGGTTTCACAGGGAAAAGTATTAGATTCAGAGTTAAAAGTTCTCTTTAACTCCCCATCCTACCATTTATTACCTGTATGACCTTGGACATGTCACTTCTTTAGGTCCTGGTTTCCTCACCTATAAAATGAGGAGGTTGGACTAGATGACCAATCACATCTCTTCCAGCTTTAAATCTATGCTCTCTCAGAGGATGTTGTCGAAGGGCAAGAAAGGTGCCATATCCCTATGCAAAAAGATCCCTAAAGAATATAATATGTCCATTGTCTGTTTTCAATAGCAAGTTTCATAGACACCAGGAGCCAGAAGGAACCTCGGAGCTCATTTAGCCCATCCAGTCCTTTGTTTTTGAGAAGAAGAAATTAAGACTCCCAAAGGTGAGAAAGACTCGTCTGTGGCCAGGCTCCGAGGTCCCTTCCAACTCTGGCTTCTGGGATGCTGAGAACATTTGTTTCCTATTTGTCCTCCTGGTGTTAAATAGAGGTGGCAACAACAGGTGTTTATTAAACACTTACTCTGTGCCAGGCACTGCAGAGGCAGCACTAGGAACCCAGGAATTCCCATGCTCGGCCCCATGTGTTTCCCCCTCCCCAGTGATGTCACCCCCACATGGTTGATCACGAGAACAATCTACAGAATGGAGCAAAGCTGACAGCTGAGTCCCAGTGGTACGTTTCTAGAGAAAGCCCATCACATACATTCTCGGCCAACCACCAAATCAACACGTCTGTGGGCCATCAGAGCCCAGAACTCCAGAGACAAATGACCCCAGGCCAGTACTCCTAATGAAAAACCCATGAGCTTATGTCACTCTCCTTAAATCACAGGGAAATACAATGTGCTCGAGGACAAGGTCTAGCTGACAAACCGACTACTGGGTGTGATGGGACTTGATAGTGGTTTGTACAACATCGATATTTGGAACCTTTGCACATCACACACGTGCCAGACGTGTGTTTTTATGGGTCCAGTGGCAATAGAGGAATTGGCCTCCTTTTGCAGGCTGTTATTGGTGCCACATCAATAAAGTTAATAATGAAAAAAATATTTGTTTTGTGGTCAGGGGACACTCATAGCTACCAAAGAATTTGGTTCCCTAATCTATCAACAAAGTTTGCTGGAAATAGTACATGGCTTGTTAGCTGACTTTTATAAATGGTCTAAGCAACAAAAGAGGATTTAATTTCCCATAATAAAAAAATAGGGAGTGATGGGAATTTATTTCCCAAATGACCTGAGGGGAAACCACCATGTTTCTTTAGATGAGAAGAAGGGAAGTAGTAACCAAAAAAAGCCAAAGTGACCTAAAATAATCCTGAAAGATATATACTTTCTAAAGAACTATTTTATTAATCACCATGAGAATATTTTGCATTTTTAATAGCTCATGGCCAAACATTCTCTAATTAACATAGGGAAAGGGCAAGTTTTCTGCCCCCCAATTTTTCAGCTAAAGGAAGAGAGGCACAGAAAGATTCTGTTGCTTTCCAAGGTCACGGTCGACATGTAAAAGAGAAATTAGACTTAATCTGGTTGGTCCCAGCGGGCAAAACAAGGACTAGTGGGTGAATTTTATCAGATCAACCTGATCTGAAGAATACCTTCATCACCATTAGAGCTGTCCCTACCCTTAAAAAGAAAGGACTGACTCAGGAGTTAGAGTTCCCCATATTTGGAGGTCTTAAAGAAGAGGCTGAATGCTCATCTGTCAGGGACCCTGAAGAAGGATTTCCTACTCAAAATATGTCTTGAACTGCATGACTTTGGAGGTCTCTTCCAGCTCTATGATTCTCACAAATACCAGCTTCCTGTTTCCCTCTCTAGAGGTCAGATCATTTTCAACTTCTCTTACATGCTGTTATTAAAAATACATATATTTAAAATATTATTTGTTATGTGGGATGGCTTTGCTGGGAGAGGGAAGAAAGGGAGAGGAATACAGAGAGAAATGTAGATAATATAAAAACAAAAGATGAATTTTTTTAAAAATTCTTAAGTACACTCATTGACAAGGAATGATTTAAAAAGTAGTATGAACACAGGATACTCATCTGGATGCTTCTTTCAGAAGCCTGAACTACAAAAACTGAGGTTTTTGAAATTTCTAAGTTGTTTACAGAATGAGATGCTTTGATGCTAAGCAAATGGGCCAGATCATCAGCTAAGAGGTGACAGAAGAAAAATGGGAAATGATTCCTATCAACCTACTCAAGATTTTGGTCCCTGATTAGTCACTGAATGCCCATAGAGGGGAATTCAATATATATTTGTATATATGTATTTTTTTTTTATTGGGAGGAGATAGAGAAGAAACAAAAGCAGAAAGTCCTGCTGTGGAGAACACTTTAGGAAGAAGAACAACTGCATATGTGAAAGCTATGAAACCACACACAAACATAACATGTAAATAAGCCCTAATCAACAGATGGCTAACTAGATTTTATAGCAAGAAGAATTAGGGTAATGGAGTATTTGGAGGTAGAGCTGTCCATCATGAAAGTGGATTTATGGTACCAGAGGAAGAGTTTCTTTGTTCTCTCATACAACCCTTAGATGTTTTTTTCCCCAAAAAAGAAGTCAGAAGAGGAAATGTACTACCCCCAAGGTCCTTTCTGCCCTTTAAGTTAAACAGTCCATAGCCACTATTCCCTGGCACTGCCATGGAAACAAGATGGTTCCTTCACTCAGCTGCCATGGAAACAAGATGGCTCCCTCATATAGCTGCCATGGAAACATGCTAACCACCTCATCAGGCCAGCTCAACAACAAGTTGTTTTTCATTGAGTCAGTCAGTCACATTGACTTATAATGACACTATCCACCCTTGAGAACAAGAAGTAAAGACAGAAAGTAAAGAAGTAAAACAAATTATTTCTTCGTAAATGGTTGATTTTCTAAAGAACAAATACAGTCCTTGGATTCTACTTATGAAATACAATTTTAAAAACAGTCCATGGGGCCTCAACCATCTCTATAGCTCAGGCTCCAAGGGCCAGTAATGGATTTTCACGTCAATTAGATGTAACCATACACATGGTGACATAGATTGTATCTGCAGGCAATTTGCAAACCAAAATCTTTCTGTTGCTCTCCTGTAGGGGAGTCATTTTTTAGTTGTTGGATTTTTTTTCCCCTCTGTGCTCTTGTATTATTTACGTCCACTGAAATCAACTTAGATCTCTTGCACCAAAAACAAAAGCAGAAAAAAGACTGGGGCTAAGGGAAGGAATTGAAGGGGCAGGGGCGGTATTAGAGGGAAAAGGCAAACAGGACAGAAAGTGGAAAACAGAAAGCTTTTGTCATTGTTTGAGAAACACAAGAATGTTCATATCACACACATACACACACACACAAATTCAGATCAGCTATAATCTACGCTCTTTAAACTAGTGAAGATTGTTAAAGATTAGTATAGATGACTAAGGCAAGCTGTGCATGTTTTTCTTTGGAGGTCTTTAATAACGACAACAAAAAAAGATTGGAGATTTTCGTCCATTTGAAATGACTTAGGTGTGGTCTTGCCTAAAAGCAAAGACGAGATGATTCCTAATGGTCCTGTTTAGCTTTATGACTATGATAAACGGTTATTGGATGAAAGTGAGTGCATCTGGACCAAAGACTTAAACATTACCCAATCTGTTTTTAATAAAAAAGCAATCCCAGTCCCAAATCTATCATACACAGCTGTAATAAAGGTCCATCACTACTGATGGGCTAGCACTGGGTGGGGAGAGGGCTACAGTGGAAGAAATGAGAATTGCTGGTCATTTCCATACCTCCTGATGGAATCTTTCTGAGCCATCTTGCTGCCAAGAGAGTGGTAAAATGGCCTTGTAAAAGTCTAGCAGAAGAGTGATAAGGAATGAAGAAGAGAAACATTGAGAAACGACCACTCTCAAAATGCCAGTGATCCTATTTCAATTTGGAATCAATCCACCAAAGAGTGGAATGGTTAATCTATATAGGTTTACTCATGAGATAGGAGAAGAAAGAGAGATAGAAGCACAAATGCAGAGACACAGAGGCAGAGAAGATCATTTATAGATAAGGAACTAAAACCCCAAAAAGGGGTCACATAAGCAAATAGTAAAACCAGGACTTGAAGCCAGATCCAAATGACTTCAAACATGGTGCTCTTTCCACTTTCTGAGAATCATATGCACTCACAGTTCCCTGATAAAACTCCAGGTAGAGTCCTTAGGAGAAACATTACTTAACATTAAACCACTTATATCAATTCATTTACATCAAATCAAGGCAAGTAAATGAGTTATTGGACTCCGGTTGTGTGTATCATGGGCAAGACATTTATCAAATACCTACTGTGTCCTTTGTTGTTGTTCAGTCATGTCCAATACTTCATGACCCCATCTGAGATTTTCATGGCAAAGATAATAGTGGTTTGCCATTTCTTCTCCAGTTTTTTTTTAAACTCTTACCTTCCAAGGCAGAAGGGTAGTATGAGTTAGGCAATGGGGGCTAAATGACTTGCCCAGGGTCACACAGCTAACAAAATCCAAACTCAAATTTGAACCCCGAACTTCCCATCTCTAGGCCTGACTCTCAATCCACTGAACCACCTGCCTGCCCTCCACCAGCTCATTTTACAAGTGAGGCAACTGAAGCAAACAGGGTTAATTAACTTACCCAGGGTTACCTAGTTTGCAAGTGCCTGAGGCCAGATTTGAACTCAGGAATGTATCTTTCTGACTTTAGGTGACCACCTAGCTTCCAACTACTATGTACTAGGTCCTAAGAAAACAGAGAGAGATGAAAGATAGAAGATTCACTCACTTATTCATTTAAAAAACACTTATCATGTACGTATTATATTAAAAACACTTTCGTAAGCACTGGAGTATGGGCATCTAGGTGGCACAGTGGATACAGTGCCAGGTCTGAAGTCAGGAAGACTCTTGCTGAGTTCAAATCTGGCCTTAGACACTTACTAGCTTTGTGGCCCTGGGCAAATCACTTAATCTTCTGTTTGCCCCAGTGTCCTCCTCCATAAAATGAGCTGGAGAAGGAAATGGGAAACCACTCCAGTATCTTTGCCAAAGAAAACCCTGAAGAGTCATATCCAAATGAAATAACAACAATAATAAAAATGAGACAGTCAAACTAGATAACCTCTAAGGTTCCTTCTTGCCCTGCATCAATGATCTTAAGGTCTTTGCTAAATGGAAATGATGTCACTAAACCCAAGTACTCCAGACCTAGTCTAGCACCCTTTCAACTCCACTAATAATTTAAACATAAAAGACTACAGGCAAGGTAACCCTAATCCAATCATTTAACTTCTTGGTGCCCCGGGGAACTAAGACAAAATTACAGAATGCCTTGTCTGCTTCAGTAGAGAGAATTTCTTCTCCTTATAGTTTAATTATATACGCCCAAGAGATTGTCCTCCTCCACAATAGTGCTATTTCTGTTATCTTCATTTTACAGAAAAAGAAACTGAGGCATGTCACAATGAAGGGATTTGGTCAAGGTCACAGAGTCTGTAAATATAAGAGCCAGGATTTCACAGACTTTTATAGTTGGGATGGAACTCAATAACCAACTCATTTGGGGGCAATCCAGCCCTACAATGTTCTCTACACAACACAAGTAGCTTATTTTCTTAAAACCTTCTTGCGAAGGCAATCTCCATGACCCCAAGCAACCCATTCTACTTTCAGACATCTCTAATTATTAGGATGTTTTTTTCTGTGCGTGAAGCTTGAGTTTGCCCCCTTTTCACCACCCACCCTTTACTAATATTTCTGCCTTCTAGGGACAAACAGAATAAGTCTAATTCCTCTCCCCTAGAACAACCTTTAAAATACTCAAAAATGGCTTTCATGCCTGCCCCTTCCTTCCCCCTAGTCTTCTCTTCCCCAAGCTAAGCATCCCCAGTTCTTTAAACAACCATTAATTCCATAACCCTAATTCTGAGGTCTTTCACTGTCCTACTTGTCTTACTCCATACACCCTCTCTAGCTTATTATCCTTCCTGTCCACCCCCAATACTGCATAGATACCCAGATATCTCAGTGACTAGAGCATTGAACCTAGAATAAGGTGGATCTAAAATCAAATGTGGCCTTAGACACCTAGTCTGTGACTGGGAGCACATAGCTTAACTTCTGCCTGGCTCTGATCTTCATCCATAAAGCAGAGATGGTAATAGTCCCTTATTGTGAGTGTTAGGATTAAAATTCTCTGGAGACTAAATTAATTTATAAATATTTATTAAAGTTGAGTGTGTGTGAGAGGGAGAGACAGACAAATAGACAGACAGACAGACAGACAGACAGATTGTCACATAATCAATCACCTGGCCCAGTGTAGCTGACCTGAATTCACCAAGCTTGTCTTCAAGAGTCAACAAACCAAAAAGACCTCCCCACTGCCTTAAGTCCCTTCTCTAATGAGGCCACTGATGTCACTCCTGGGTGTCTCTAGTTGGGCAATCTTGACCTCACTCTAGGTCAGAGCCCAGACTTCCATACTCCAGGAGTCACTCAGGGCAAGAGGCCAGTCTCTCCGGGGCTGCCAGGGAGCCATGAGGCCTCTGTTGTCCTCCCAATTCTTGCCCAGTCAAAGAGCGGGGCTGATACCCACCAAAATGGATTTTCAAAAGGAAAGAGGAATATAATTTATATTAAACTCATACATGAGGATCAAATGAGATAAGACTTGTAAAGTGATTTACTCACCTTAAAACACTACATAAATGCTAGCTATTAGGTTATGGTATCAATCATTCCCATCTCTATAGGTTTCGATATTTAAAGAGTAGCTTCCTCACAATCCACAACTGTCCCGTTGGCCTTTGTGATGCAGGCAGTAAGAATATTGCCACCATTAAACAAATGAGAAAACTGAGACTTGGGTGGGGAAGGAACTTCCACCAGGCTATCAAAGCTTTTGTTGTTTAGTCGTTTTCAGTCATGTCCAACTTATCATGACCCCATTTGGAGTTTTCTTGGCAAAGATCCCAGGGTGGTTTGCCATTTCCTTCTCCAGATCATTTTACAGGTGTGGAAACTGAGGCAAACAGGGTTGAGTGACTTGACCAGGGTCACCCAGCTAGTAAATATCTGAGGCCAGAGTTGAACTCAGGAAGATGGGTCTTTCCAAATCCCATGTCTAAACCCTATTTACCTAGCAAGTGTCAACATTGGTATATGAATCTCAACTTTCCTAACTTCAAGTCCTGTATGCCTTCCACTACCCCACCCCCAATACATGCATTCTCTTCTTCTAGTAAACTGGAGAGTTATTTGTTTTGTGCTATTTGAGATTTTTATAGTTTATTTGCTCATTTCTCCCACTCCTTGAGTGTGAAAACAATTTAGGTTATTTTCAACCCAAATCCCTTGACAACAGGTTTAGCACTCTTTCTACCATATATAATTATTCCTCTTTTTTGTTGTTCTTTTATCCTTTGTCTCTTATGTGAAGGATAAATGTCAGAGGATGATAGATTTTTCAGCCAGAAAGGACCCCAAAGCACATCTAATCAACCCCCCTTAAGTTTATGGCTCATAATAATGATAATGATTAATAATAATAATAGCACCTAACATGTACATCCATGGCTTCATTTTATCCCCAGAACAACCTTGTAACAAACTTGGAAGGTAGCTGCTATAATTATCCATATGGGGAAACAAAGGTTAAGGTTTTTTCCCAGGGACACACAGTAAAGTCAAGTCAACAACCATTTATTATGTGCTTAATGTCTGGAAATCTAAAGAAAAGCAAATATTCCCTGTCCTCGAGGAGCTCTCATTCTAATTGGAGGGACAACGTGCTAACGACTATATAGAAGATGCTTTCTTATTGTTCAGTCATCTCAGTCCTGGCCCCATTTGGAGTTTCTCGGCAAAGATACTGAAGTGCTTTGCCATTTCCTTCCCCAGCTCATTTTACAGATGACAAAACTGAGGCAAACAGAGTTAAAGTGGTTTTCCCAGAGTAACACAGCTAGTAAGTGTCTGAGACAGGATTTGAACTCAGGAAGATGTCTTCCTCAAGCCTAGCCCAGTGCGCTATCCACTGAGCCACTTAGCTGTATCTTTACATGATGTATACAGAGAAAATTGGAGGTGATCTCAAAGGGAAAACACTAGCATCATGGGAGGAAAAAAGCACCTTACAAATGGTGAAATTGTACAAATAGGTGAAAGAAGTCTTCCTGACTCGAGTTCTAGCACTCTACCCATTATACAGCCTAGCTGCAGGAAACCAAAGCCCAGAGAAGGCATGTCTTGCCCAAGGTTACAAGAGGCTTAAATTTAAATCCAGTCCTCCAGCTAAGAGTCAGTCCACTTTCCATTGTACCACTCATCTCAATTGTGTGTTACAAGCATGGGGCAATCTGCAGAATATCCTGGTCTCTCCAGAGTCTTGGTTTTAAGGCTATTATGGAAGCCAATGTTTGGTATGTACTGAGGAGGACGCTCCAGGGTTTTTGTTTTTGTTTTTGATTTTTTTAAAGAATTTCCATGTTTGCAGCATGTCAAGATCCCCACAGATCCCAAGCAGAAAGACCGTTCTAGTCCAAATATTCATTTAAAAAAGCAACAACAGCCCACGGCTGGGAATTTGAAGGCGAATTGGGGAGGGATGAAGAAGGAGGGGGAAAGCATCTGTCATTTTTGTGGTCCTTACCCAAGCCAGTGTAGGTCCCCCTCATCGTTGGCCTCATTGCAGCTGGAGGGTGGGAGGCACCATCCCCTGAGCAGAGGGGTGCTGACAGTGCCTGGTGCTGGGGCAGACAATGAGGAATGCCTGGAATGCACAGGGCTGGTTTCAGCGATATGGGAAAACAGGGATCAAACGTAAGGATTGCTGAAGCAAAAAGGACCCAAGCAGCGTGGAAATAACACTAAGCACATGTCGCAGCAAACTGGTTTTCAAGTGGGCCTCCTCCCATCTCTTAGCAGGCAAAAGGCTGATGTATGGCCAGGGCTAGTCTGATCCTGGCTGGGATGGGCAACCATCTCCTCTGCCTGCAAATCAATCCATTATTTCTTGCAGCATAATAGTATTCTTTAACCTTCCTATATCATAACTCGTTCAGTACTCCCCAGTGGATGGTTACCTTCCTCAGTTTCCAATTCTTTGCCACCAAAAGAAAAAATAGCCACTATAAATATTTTTGTACATATGGGTCTTTTTCCTCTTTGAACTATTTGGGGTAGAGAGCTAGTAATAATATTGCTGTGTCAAAGGGCAAACCCAGTTTTACAGCTCTGAGGTCATATTGCTTTCCAGAATGGCTGAGTCAGATCATAGTTTCATCAACAGTACATTAGTGTACCTGTTTTTCCTCCCAAGCAATTTGGCATTTTCATTTTTGTCCACTTTTCCAATCTGATGGGTATAAGTCCCAGAATTGTCTTAATTGGCCTTTCTCTAATTATTAGTGATTTAGAACATTTTTACATAACTATAGATAACCTAAGTTAAACCCTTTGTCAATTGGAATTGAATACCTTTTATTTTTTATAAATTTGAATCAGTTCTCCATCTATATTAGGAATGAGACCTTTACTGAAGAAATTTGCTACAAAGATTTTGTTGTTACCCATTGATGTTTTCTCTTTTAATTTTAGCTGCATTGGTTTGATTTGTGCAAAAAACTTGTCAATTTTATGTAATATAAATTGTTCATTTTATTTTCTGAGATCTTTTCTGTCTCTTGTTTGACCATAAACACTTCCACTTTCCATAGATTTGACACAATTTCTTCTGAGCTCCTCTGATTTATGATGTTGCCTTTTATGTCTAAATCATGTATCCATTTAGAATTGATCATGATATACGATGTGAGGTCTTGGTCTATGCCTAGTCCCTGCCAGAATGCTTTCCAATTTCATCAACAGTTTTTGCCTTGATAACTGAGATTTGGGAGTTTATCAAACAATAGCCTATTTTCTTTTTTGTTTCTATATAATATATGTGTAATCTATTCCACTGAAGAAATTCTATTTTTTTTACCTAGTACCAAATTATTTTGATAAATTCTACTTTGTAGTATAGTTTGAAATCTGGTACTGTTAGACCCCCTTCCTTCCCATTTCTTCCCATTATTCCTTTGACATTCTAGGCCTTTTGTTCCTCCTAATTAATTTTGTTATTTTTTTCTAGTTCTGTAAGGTAGTTCTTTGGTAGTCTGATTGGTATAACACTGAATAAATAAATTACTTTAGGTAGCATTGTGGTTTTTATTAGGTTGGTTCAGCCTACCTATGAGCAATGAATGTTTCTCCAATTAGTTAGATCTCTGTGTAAAGAATGTTTTATAATTGTGTTCATATAATTCCTATATGTATCTTGACAGGTAAAGTTCCAAGTATTTTCTGCTTCCTATAGTAATTTTAGATGGAATTTCTCTTTTTAGCTCTTCCTGCTGGATTTAGTGGGCAAGATGCAGAAATGCTGATGATTTTATGTGGATTTTACATGTGCTTGGCTAACATTGCTAACTGTTTCAAATAATATTTTAGTCAACTCTCAAGAGTTCTCTAGGCAAATGATCTGCAAAAATTAGTAATTATTTTCCTTTTTACCTATGCTTATTCCTTTAATTTCAGGAGGCGGAGGTATCTTATTGCTATACCCAGCAGTTCTAACACTAAATTGAATTGTGACATCTTCACTTTACCCCTAATTTTATTACAAAGGCCTCTAACTTATTTCCATTATAGATAAGGCTTACACTTGGTTTTAGATTAGATACTACTAAAACTCTTTTAGTCCTGTGCTTTCTAGTATTTTTAACAAGAATAAATATTTCATCTTGTCAAAAGATTTTTCTGCATTTATTGATATAATCATATGATTTTTGTTGTTCTTGTTATTAATATGGCCAATTATGTTGTCACTTTTCCTAATATTTCAACAGCCTTGCATTTATGGTGTAAATCCAGTCTGGTTTGTGATATGTTGCTATAGTCTCCTTGCTAATATTTTATTTTAAATATTTGCATTAATACCCATTAGGAATATTGGCCTATAGTTGTCTTTTTCTGCTTTAATTGTCTTTGGTTTTTATATCAAGACTATTTCTGTATCATAGAAAGAATTTGGCAGGAGTTGTTCTTTTTCTATTTTTTCATATAATTTGTATAGTGTTAGAATTAATTGTTCTTCAAATATTTGATAGAATTCCCTTGCCAATCCAATTGATTAGAATTGTCTTTTTTCCATTTTGGGGGTACATTTGTGACTTGTTCAATTTATTTTTCTATGATAAGGTTATGTAGTCCTTGTTTTCCTGTTTTGTTAATCTGGGCATTTTTTAAAAAAACATTTATCCATTTCATTTAGATTATTAGTTTTATTAGCATATGATTGGGTAAAATAGTTCTTAATATGTATCTATTTTAATTTTAGTCATTAGATTTTCCTTTTCTTAAAAATCAAAATAATTAATAGTTTATCTGTTTCATTCATTTTTTAAAGTTCCCCATTTTATTTATTAACTTGGGGTTTTTTCACTCAATTTTATTAATCTCTTTTTTGATTTTCAGTATTTCTAGTCTGATGTTTAATTAGGAGGTTAATTTGTTATTTTTAAATTTTTTCTTAGTTATATAACCAATTTGTTGGTTGATTTGTCTTTCTTTTATTGATGAAAGCATTTATAAATATTAAAATTTCCCTAAGGACTTCTTTGGCTGCATCCCCAGAATTTTGGTGAATTATCTCATTGTTGTCATTATCTTTAAGAAATTATTGATTGCTTCTATGATTTGTTCTTTGACCCACTCATACTTTAGGATTAAATTATTTAGTCTCCATTAATTTTTAATCCTTATAAAAATTATTCATAATAAACAGCTTCAAAGGTCCTTCAACAAAGGTTGTTCGTGCATATATATTTGTGTATATATGCTAAAATTCTACTTTGGCCCTTCTTTTTTATTGTTTTTTTAATTAGATTTAGTCTTGAGTAGGGTAAATTGCAGTTCCCCCAGTAGTTTACTATCTATTTCTTCCTTTAACTCATTTAACGGTGTCCCTGGATAGAACAGTACTCATTGGGGAGTAAAGTATAAGGAGAATGGAAAGGTAGGAGTACCTATGTTATAAAGAGTTTTGAATGCCAGAGAATTTTGCATTTGATCCTGGAGATAATAGAAAACCTCTGTAGTTTACTGAGTAGGGAAGGGATGTGATCAGACCTACACTTCAGGGAAATCATTTTGTTGGTTGGATAGAGGATGGTTTGGAACAGGGAGAGACTAGAGGCAGGTTATTATAATAATTGAGGTATGA
Source organism: Gracilinanus agilis (assembly GCF_016433145.1). NCBI lineage: Eukaryota > Metazoa > Chordata > Mammalia > Didelphimorphia > Didelphidae > Gracilinanus > Gracilinanus agilis. The sequence continues at coordinate 636,972,801 of NC_058130.1, read as the reverse complement.
GGTGATGAGCACCTGCACCAGAGTGGTGGCAGTTTCAGAGAAGAAAAGGGGGTATAGTTATATATGAGACATTTTGTAAAAGTTAAATCAAACAGACCTTGGCAGCAGAATGGATAATGGGATGGGGCTGCCAGGCGAGAGATAGTAAGAAATCCAGGATGACTCACAGGTTGCAAGCTTAAAGGAATGGGAAAATGGTATGGCACTTTATAGTAATCTATAATAATAGGGAAGTTAGGAGGCGGGAAAGGCTTAAGAAAAAAGGTAAAGGATTCTGTCCTAGATGTGGTGAGTTTAAGATGTCTATCAAATGGGGATGTGGTAAACTATAACACTGATACATTGTTGGTAGAATGGATATAACCATTCTGTACAGTAATTTGGAACCATGCCCAAAGAGCCATAAAACTGCATATCCTTTGACTCAGCAATGCCCACTACTAGGTCTGTATCTTAAAGAGATCAAAAATAGGGAGAAAGGACCTACTTGTACAACAATATTTAGAGCAGCTCTTTTGGTGATGGCAAACTGAAGGGATGTCCATTAATTGAGAAATGACTGAACAAATTATTTTATTTGATTGTAATGGAATACTATTGTGCCATAAGAAATAACAAACAATACAATAAGAAAAAAAACTTGAGAAGACTTACATGAAGTGATGCAAAATGAAGTGAGCAGAACCAGAAGAACATTTTACATAGTAATGACAATAATATACAATAATCAACTGTGAATGAGCTATTATCTGCAATTCAAGGATCCAGGACATCCCTAAGGGATTCATGATGAAAAAAGCTATCTACCACCATAGAAGATGGTGTCTGAATGCAGATTGAAGCAAACCATTCTTCACTTCATTTCCCCCATGAATTTTTCTCTAGTGTAAGCAATATGCGTCTTCTTTCACAGCATAATGAACATGGAAATATCTATTATTAGATAGCACATGTACAACATATATTACCTGCCAGTCTGGGGGAGGAAATAAAGGTGGGAAGGAGAGAACATGGATCACAAAATGTCATAAAATGATTATTAAAATTGTTATTAGCATGCAAAAAATTAAGAATTAAATTTTTAAAAATTTAAATGTCTATTGGTCATCCAGTTCAAGATGTATGAAAGGCAATTGGAGATGCAAGACTGGAAGTCAGCAAAAAGCTCAGGACAGATATATGGAAAAATTAGAACTTAAATCCAAATCCTCCATGTTTTCCACTATACAACACTAATTGCTTCTCTTCTGTCATGGGTGGTTTGGCAGAGCTAGTGAAGAAATCAAAAATATCACTGAATACTTTCCATTCATCAGAAGCTCATTTCAGTTAAGATGATCTCTTAAAATACAAGGATCCCTGGGAGAGTTGAGCCTCATTCCCATTATAGCTTGAATTAATTTAGTCAGATTATCTAATTGCTTTCCATTTGACACCTACCCGAGATCAACTCAGATTTTGATTGGGGAAAGCATAGGGGCAAATGTAATTCTGGAGCAAGGACCATTCCAGGAGAGAATAGGTCTGGGCAAATTTTCATGGTAGTTGGGGAGGGATTGGAAAGCAGGCAGTAGACAGGTACTGGGCACTTTGGTGGGGGCTGGCAGGAAGGGAGCACTGGCTCTCAATTGGCCTTGAGAATAATGGTCATTGGGAAATGGAAGAACAGTAGATAGAAAAAGGGACAAAGTGTGTGGTGCAAAGGGGCAAATCACACACTTTCATTTTGAGCAATCAATCAGCAAACATTCATTAGCAACATTTACTATGTGCCAAGCATTGATCTAGGACCTGTTCATACAAAGAAACAAATCAGACCTCTCTTTCCCTCGAGGAGCTTTCATTCTATGGGAATAACAATATATAGATGTAAAAGTATATGCAAAATAAAAACAAGTTTTGCAGAAGATGCACTAACATCCAAGGGAATTGGGGTGGGGTCCCTGTAAGAAGTAGCACTTAAGCTAAGCTCTGTAGGAAATTAAAGGTTCTTAGAGGTAAGGAAGGAATACATGCCAGTGTGAGGGGCAAAGGCACAGCAACCCAAGCTAGAATATCATGTGTGAGGAACAGAAAGCAGTCTTGTTTTGCTGGATCCAAGTGTGGAAAAGAGTTATGTGTATGAAACTGGAAATGTAGGTACCTGACAGTGACAACTTTCCTTGAGGAGAGAACTCTTCCCTTCTTTTTTTAAATTTTATTTTGTTTTAATTCCCTTCTTTAACAGACCTAGTGATGATCTGGCATTGGGCAAGATAATTTAATCTGATCCTCTGGGGACCCACACCCACAGCAGGACACAGCTGGCTGACCTACCTTTCCAGGCTTAAAATACATCTCTTCCTCTCATGCACTCATGTGCATGTCAATCAAACTGGTCTACTTGGATTTCCCCATCATTCTCTCTTCCATCTCATAATAGTCTCTTCCCCATGTCGTGATTACACTTCCTTATTTCTTTCTCCTGTTAGGATCCTTTCTTCCTTCAAAACTCCAATCTAATGTTAGCTCCTACAAGAGGCCTTTCCTTATTCCCCTTCACTGCTGGTATCTAATCAGTAAGAATTACTTTGTATTTTATTTATATAAAATTTATATTTACTTATGTAGCCCTACCACCATGATTGGTTATGGCTCCTCTTCGCAGGTTTGTAGAAGACTATCTACTCCCAAATTCCAAAGCAGATTATGGGTCAACACACTCTTAAAACTATGGCTCACAAGCCCCCACCAGTGGACATAACTTTAATAGTTAGCCAATAGATATAAGTTACTCTGTGAATGAGTATTTATTAAGAATTTACTCTGTGCCAGACACTGCACTAAGTGCTGGGGTTACAAAAGAAAGGCAAAAACATTGTCCTTGACAAATGAACCTCAAAGAACTCGCATTTTAATGGCAGAGAAACATGCTAAAAATTATAGAAATGAAATATATTCAATGTAAATATATCAAAAGAGGTATTTGTAAAGCATAGAGCACAATATCTGGCAAATAGTCAGCACTTAATAAGTTTTGCTTCCCTTCGTGCCCCATCTATAACTAGAAGATAATCTTAGAAATCAAATAAAAGACGTTTATTTAGATGGCATAGTAAGAACAGTGGCTAAAAGGAGGAAGGCCACAAGCTCCTGTTTACTAAGTGCCTTTTCTCTGCCAGGCACTGCAGTAAGTGCTTTACAAATATTACCTCGCCTTATCCTCAAAACAAACGAAGGTACTATTATTATGCTCATTTTATAGTTGAGGAAATTAAAGAAAACAGAGGTTAAGCAATTTATCCACTGTCCCACAGCTAATAAATATCTGAGCCTAGATTTGAATTCAGGTTTTCCTAATTCCAGACCCAGGGATGGACCAAGATGCCTAGTACGGGAAAAGTGACTAAGTCATAGAATCATAAACTTTGAATTTAAAAGAAACCTCAGAAGGCATTTAATCCACCTGACAACAACAATATTAATAGCTAACATTTATAGTTTATACAATTTTACATATATTATTTTATTTGATTCTCACAATCCCTTAGTGAGCCCTACTATTATTATCCTCATTTTAGAGATAAGAAAATTGAGGCTGAAAGTGATAGTGTCTTGCCCAGGATCACACAGCCATTAAGTGTCTAAGACAAGGTTTGAAGTGAGTTCTTCCTGACTCCAGGTCCCACACTCTGACCATTATATCCTAGGTATGTTGAGAGTATTTTCAAGGGTGGGTTAGATGAGACTGGCTCCGAAGCCCCTTCCAACTCTGAAATGCTGCGATTCTAGAGAGAAAAAAAAATAAAATCCGTGCTTTCTTTCTGAAGAAAAGTTTCCAATTATAATTGGCCCACAGTAGCTGAATTCCCAGAAAGCTTTGTCACATCTCTTCATCATGTCAAAATGTCTTTGGGGATAACCTTTGCAAAGGCTCTTTTCAACTCAAAAGCAGTCATCAACACCTACCCAACTTGAAGACAGGCTTCGAAAACCAGGCACAGGAGGAGGTAGGTGTAATCACCACTGCTCTTCTGACTCCCCATCTCCTCTTTCTCTCTTTCTATATAAAACAGATAAAATAAAGCAATTGTCTCTGTTGCAGCCGAGTGGACCAAATGTAGCAAAGATTATGTCTTCTGCTCTCTGTGCAAACCATCCAAGAATTGCTTGTCTTTAGAAATTCTATTATCCTAAAAAAAACAGAGAAGGAACATTATTATCTCTGCTGTGTCATCATCACTGCTGAGGCTGACTTCCTCTTCAAGTTTTCTCCCAAAACATCATTTTTGAAAAGTGTTAAACAGAATGTGCTGCTAAGTGCTAAGTAGCAATTTTTTTTAAAGGACCATCCTTTTGTGGGAAACAGAACTGAAAAGGGGAAGTTTTTACACCTGTAAAATTATGTCTACATATATGTTAGGAATCAGTTTAGCCAGTGCAGCCAATATTATGTGAATGAATGATTGAATGAATGAAAAAACAATTTTTAAATGGCTGTACTAAGCATTGGGAACGATGTTCAGTTGTTTCAATCATGACCAACTCTTTGTGACTCCATTTGTCTCAGTTTCCTCATCTGTAAAATAAACTGGAAAAGGAAATGGCAAAGCATTGCATATCTTTCCCAAGAAAACCCCAAATGAAGTCATAAAAAGTCAGACACGACTGAATTGCCTCAACAACAACAAAAATAAGCGTCCAATCCAAAGGGCCAGTGGTAGGGCAGATGACAAGGTCCAGGGTTCCAGGTCAGACGATGGTGCCCAGGGAAGTAGAAGGCAGAGCAGCAGGACAGCTGGTAAGACCTGGAGGACTTTAGGATGGAGTGGCAGCGAGTTTTACAGGGTTTAGCACAGGGCAGATGCAATAACCCTTCTGTTCAAAAAATGAGGAGGAGAATCTCCTAGTTAAACAAAAGCCATGTGTTGAGATTTTGCTAGTCCGTGGATGGACCAGGTTAATCTCTGGGTTAGGAACACTCTCTCTTCCTTATCTCCACCTCCTATCTTCCTTGGCTTCCTTCAAGACTCAGCTAAAGTCTCACCTTCTATACAAAGCCTTTCCCAAACCTGCTTAATCTTGGCTGCCTTCCTTCTGGGGGTACTCCCAATTTATTCTCTCTCTTTCTCTTTTTTTTTTTTTAATATAACTGTTTGCACCTTGTATGCCCTATTAGATAATGAGCTCCTTGAGATTCAGACCCATCTTCTGCATTTCTTTGCCTCCCTAGCACCTTGCACAGGCCTGGACCCAGAGAAGGAGCTTAATAAATCCTAGTTGACTTGACTCTAAGAAGTGACTAGCATTTTATTAAACAGAATAATCTTGCCTAAGATTTGTAAGCAGCAGGACTCAAACCCAGGCTTCCTGGCTTAAAATTCAAGGCTCTTTTTAATGCATAAACTTTCTGGGAGAGGATTCTGAGGAATCAATAAGTTTAATAACATTTTTTATTTTATTATTTTATTAATAAGCAAATTATTTTTAACAAGCACATTCCATTATTATTTTATTAACAAGCATAAAATACTGGAAATATGTTGTATATAATATAATGTATGACAAGTTTGGACAATGAACAAAATAAGAAATCAAGTCCAGATCTGTAGTGTTTGCTAATTTCCTAGTGTAAATGCTAACACAGTTTTCTAACAAATGAGAACTGACTTTTGAACACCGATAGTCCTTTCCCAAAAAAACTTATACTCTTTTATTTAAACCCTTACCTTCCATCTTAGAATCAATACTATGTATTGGTTCCAAGGCAGAAGAGTGGTAAGGGCTAGGCAATGGGGGTTAAGTGACTTGCCCAGGGACACAAAGCCAGGAAGTGTGTGAAGCCAGATTTGAACCCAGGTCCACTTGTCTCTGAGACTGACTCTCTATTCACTGAGCCACCTACCTGCCTCCAAGAGCTTACATTTTCAGGAAAAGACAACACTTAAAAGTTGAAAAGAGGGTGATGAAAGAAAGAGTGAAAAAGCAGAAAAGAGAATGATAGAGAAGTCTGAACTAGAGGGTAATTTAGGAAAGGGATGAGCAGGGCAAAAGAGAGAGAGGAGAAAAAGGAAAGGGGTGGACAAGTAAGTGAGACATATAGTTCACACAACACCTCACCCCCATTCAAGATGGAACCTAGTGTGTAATAAGGAGGTAATGTGGCTGATAACAGGGGAGTTGGCTTGATCCTCCAGTGTCCCATAAATCTTTTTTCACATTTGCATTATGTCCTCCCATTCTTGGTCTTCTGCCACAGAAATATCATTGTATTCTGTGCAGCTTGCTAGAGACATATGTTCTCCCGTGCCCAGTCTTTGAGAATCATCTACTACACCCAGATTAGTTATACACACATACATGTCATTGCCATTAGTCCTTTATGATCTTGAAGCTTTGGTTCATAAGGACTTCGGAATCTCACCCTGAGCCAAATATTTCTCCATTTGATCAAGAGATGGAAACTGGCTGTACTTCTTGCATGCATGATTACAGCATTGGCCGTCTTGCTTGGTGCCCTCAACCTTTCTTGAATTGTTGGACCATTTTGAGTTATAGAAAGTTCTTTTGCCATTTCTATCTCTCTGGCTGGAGTTGTTATTCCTACCAAAGTCTATCTGTTGCTTATATCTACACATTCATACCATGTGACCTGGCTTCCCACACAGATAACATTTTGGAGAATAGTTTTGGGCTTGGAGACACTAGCAGGTTGCCTAGACTGACTACGCCCCCTATTGGCCTAGAGGGTGAAGTTCTTAATTTCTTCAATTTCTTTCTCTTTCCTAGCCTGCTTTAGTTGTCTCTTGAGGTCAGCTATCACTGAGTCCTTTTCTAAATCTGACTGCCTGGCTGTCCTGATTTCCTTTTGTTTTGAGTCGTGTATATAAGATGCATGCTACCTGATACCTTCTAGTGGAAATTATTCCCACTGAGGAAAAGTTCTGCCTAAAATAGTTCTTAACCAGCAGCGAAGCACCCTTCACGAACTGCCTCCTGATATGGTAGATGGTTTCTGGGGCATGCACATCTCTGAGGCCTAATATAGTTTCAGCTGCCCTCAATTACCCTGTCAAGGAAGCTGCTAGAGGAAGCTTCCCTCTCCTCAGTTTCTCAAATTTTTGCCACAAATTTGGTCTTTTGGCATACAGCCACATTGCCTCGAGTAAATCTGTCCTGCATTGGACTAGGTACCTCATATTAGCATGTGATGTTAATTCTAGTTCATGGTGGATTGTGGGCCATGCAGTGAGATTTGGGTTCAAGTGAGTCTCTGCCAAAAATTTCTCTTTTTCAGAGGGTGAATAAAACTCCCCCAAAAGAATCAATGTCATCAAAACTGGGGTTAAAAAGTGTGAAGGCATGCTTCATTTCTTTTATGCTCTTGAAAGGCGAGAGGAAGAACTTGGGGAAACACCTCTTGAGCACTTCTAAATCATTAGGGGTAAAGGCCTTATAAGATTTGGCATGGACAATACCCTCCCCAGGTTGTATGATGGTTCTGTCAACAAAAGGGAGTATGGATACTGTGGTCTCAGTGCTTGCTTCTGTAGCCGGAGTCTGGGTGTCCTTAGCAGCCTGTGGTTTTTTGCTTGAGTTGGTAACCCCTAAATATTTGGTTTCTACAATCTCCAATTGGAGGATTGTATGTTCGTCTGATTCTTTCCCTTCCCTGATTTGTCTGAGGACTTGAAATAGTAGCTTCATGTTTTCTACCATTTCTAGGGAGACAGAGTCAGGTTTTGTATTGAAGGTAGAACCAAAAAGCAGCCAAAGATGTGAGAGAATTCTCTTGAGGACCATTAAGGATTGCACAATAACCAAAACCAGAGCCATAGCCATAGGTATAAAACATATAAATTCTGCCAGTGTTACGGCACACCATTTGTAATAGTCATAGAGTTCTAGCATTTGGTGAATGAACTGAGGCACTTTGTGAAACCAAAAATCAAGTGCTCCCTGCATAAAAGACCAAAGAAGCAAGGAGAAATTAGAGACTATAAACAACATCCTAGCAAAGCCCATTTTCAGTATCTCTTGTAGGTGATTAACCTAGCTGTGCTCACCAAAGTGTAATAAGGGGGTAATGTGGCTGATAACAGGGGAGCTGGTGGTACCAGTGAAGTCACCTGGCCAGGGAGCTTGTAACTACTATAGCTGATGATTTGGGACTGTCAGGGATGTGTTGCCTGAGCTGTGATGCCCAGTCAGTCTCCCTGCTGTCTGTAGGCTCCTTCAAGGTGAAGAGTGAGGAGCCCCTCCCTTCTGGAGTGAAAGCAGTAACCAACAGGAAGTGATCCTCACACACTTCCTGAATAAAATGGATGCCTGGCCAGCACTTCCTTGGAGTCAAGTGGTTGCTATTCTCCCCTCTCCTCAGCCCCTTAGCCCAGGTTGATGTTGTAATTAACTACAGAAGCTCACAGTTTCAGGCTAAGGATTTATTTAAAAACAGGAGGGGAAACTGAGGAATGAGGGTTTAGGATCTGGAGAAGCTGTTGCTAAGGGTGATTGGCCAGTGTTGGCAATGGTCCTAGAAGGTAAGATCAGGCTGAGGGAACCAGCCCCTCAGTCAGGGATAATTTCCACTGCTCTGATGTTAAATGATCCACCAGCTAGACAGATGAGGTTGATGATTTTGTTTAGGGGTGTCCCTGTTGCTAGGCTGACCTAATCTAATTTCCTACCCACAATCCACCTCCCTCAACCCGGGGTCCCCAAGGGAAGTAGCTGGGTGTCTGGGTGAGGTCAATGAAATCAGAACCCCCAGGTTGGTTCAGCAGGGGTATTTATAGTCCCAGCTGAAACTGTCATATCCTGGGACTGGCACCTGCTGGGCCAAAGTTCCATTCTCCTAACTGACAGGATTGCCTAGGGTAATTTTGCAAATGCAAGAGATCTTGCATAAATCCTGCATTACAAGTGTTATCCCATACCCAATCCGAGGATAGAATGTATGTCTATGCGTGTAGGCATATATGTCTTTATATATGAACATTTACACATATAGCCACTTTTATGGGGAGCAAGAAGACAAGCATGGCTGGGCTACCATCCCTTACTCCTGCCTTCAAGAAAAGTTTGGGGCATATTATATACATCTTTTATATATCAGATACTAAAAGTTGAGAGCTATGATTCCTTTGGTGCTAATAAGACAAGGAACTGGTTTTATTTTTAAAATTAATAAAATACACAAAACATTGATTAACTTGATCAAAAGAAAGAAGAAAACCAAATGATCAATATCAAAAATGAAAATGGCAAATTCACAATCAGTGAAGAATAAATTAAAGCAATTAGTAGGAGTTATTCTGCCCAACTCCATGTCAATAAATCTGACATTCTAAGCTAAATAGATGAATATTTAAAAATTTGTAAAATGCCCAGATTAATGGAAGAAGAAATAGAGTAATTAAATAACTCCAACTCAGAAAGGAAATCAATGAATTCTTTTTTTTTTTAAACCCTTACTTTCCACCTTAGAATCAATACTGTATATTGGTTCTAAGGCAGAAGAATTATAAGGGCTAGGCAATGGGGGTTAAGTGACTTGCCCAGGGTCACACAGCTAGGAAGTGTCTAAGGCCAGATTTGAACCTAAGACCTCCTGTCTCTCAATGCACTGAGCCATCCAGCTGCCCTCCAATGAATTCTTTAAGAAAAAAACTCTAGAGTCCAATGGATTCACAAGTGAATTTTCCATACAATTCTACATTCAAACATTTAGAAAACAATTCATTCCAATACTATGTAAGCTATTAGAAAAATGATTGAAGAAGTAATTCTACTAAATTCCTTTTATGACACAAATTGATGTCAATACCCAAACCAAGAAGAGAAAAAACATGAGAAAGAAAGCATAGACCAATTCCCTAATGAAGATTGATGGAAAAATTTTAATTAAAATACTAGCAGGGAGATTAGGGCAATATTTCACAAGGATCATACATCATAAAGACTGCAGGGATGGTTCAATATTAGGAAAACTATTGGTATTATTGACCATATCAATAACAAAACCAACAGAAACCATATAATTACTTCAATAAATGCAGAAAAAACTTTTGACAAAATATAACAACAATTAACTAATACCAAATATATATATTTTTTGACAAAATATAACACCAAAGTAAAAGTACTAGTGAACATTGTGATAAATGGAACATTCTCTAAAGTGATAAATAAGATCTATCTAAAATCTAAGATAAAAAACATCAGCAAGCATTATCCATAATGGGGATAAGCTAAAAAGCCTTCCCAGTAAGATAAGGATTCAAGAAAGGATGTCCATTATCACCACTACTATTCAATATTATACTAGGCATGCTAGCTATAGCAATAAGAGAAGAAGGAGAAATTGAAGGAATTAGAATAGGCCATGAGGAAACAGTTATTACTCTTTGCAGACGTTATAACTGTAATATATTAGAGAATCATAAAGACTCAACCAAAAAAACCTAATTGAAACAACTAACAACTCTAGTAAAATTGTAGGATATAAAATAAACCTGCATAAATCAGCATTTCTTTATACAACCAACAAAGTGCAACAGCAAGAGACTGAAAGAGAAATCCCATTTAAAATAACTGTAGACAACATAAAATGCAAAGGAGTCTGTCCAAGTCAAACCCAGGAACTACATGAACACAACTACAAAATGCTTTTCACCCAAAGTCAGATTTAAACAATTAGAAAAACATTAATTGCTCATGGATAGGCTGAACTAATATAACAAAAATGGCAATTTTGCCTAAATTGATTTATCTATTCAGTACCATACCAGTCAAACTACACAAAAAATTTTCATAGAGCTAGAAAAAATAATAACAACATTCATGTAGAAGATTCTTTTCAATGGAGTAGATTTCAAGGTAAAAGTCACTTTTTTTCTGGAAAAGGAAGTCGCTTTGTCCAGACCTGGAAGGTAATAGTTAACTTAATCTCAGCCAGTTTGTCCCACTGAATGCTTATAAAACACACACACACACACACACACACACACACACACACACACACACACAAAAGCAATGTACCTTAGATACTTACTAGCTGTGTGGCCCTAGCAATTCGTTTAACTCTGTTTGCCTCAGTTTCCTCATTTATAAAACAAGCTAGAGAAGGAAATGACAAACCACTTCAGTATCTGTGCCAAGAAAACTCCAAATCAGGTCACAAAGAGTTGGGCATGACTAAAAAAAAATGACTGAACCACAAAGCAATTGAATATACAAACATAATTGGTTTAGATAACATAGTACACAAAAGATGAGAGTTTCTGTGATCCTAGAATAAGATTAAATTCTAGCTCATCCGGAAAGAGAACTATTTCACTCAGTTATTCAACTCAACAGTCTTTGGGATGCAGAGGCTGAGACTCTGGAAATGTTGACATTCCAGGTTTTCCCTATATGCCTGTGGCCCTTAGTGTCTCCCATTTGTCCTCCAAATTAGTCCTGTCACATAAGATTAAAGAAAGCACTTGGCACAGTGCCTGACACATAGTAAGTAATTAAATCATTGTCTGCTTTCTTCCTTGCCCTCTAAGTCTACCCTTACCTCCTCTTCACCCTCTCTCCTTTCTCTTCTTTATTCTAGAAATCTCTTGGGCAATTGGGAGTCACATCTCTCCAGGGCACAATGTCACAAGGTTAAATTTGAAGGGATCACCAAATCTGCCTGGGGTTGGGATTACATGGGAAGAATGACTTTTTTCTTGGTATTTGAGTGTTCTCAGTGTAAGCACTTCTTCCAATTCCTGTGTCTTTGAGCCATAAGGATGATAACACTTAAACTACCTACCACAATAAGTTGTGTTAAAAAATGAAATATGATCATGATAGGAAAGTGCTTTAATCTGTAAAATGCTATATAAAGGGTGCTATCCTCCACTGATATTAGAGAGACCAGGTCCATTTGTTTGTACAAAAAGTAATACCAAGAAAAATAAAACCAAATATGGATCAAAATCATCCCCACTCTCTCATCCTGTTTGATTCTTGTCCATAAATGCAACATAGAGAACTCATTCAAATTTGCCTAAGGACAGCTAGGTGGTTCAGTGAATAAAGCGCTGGACCTCAAGACAGAAAAACAGAAATTCAGATCCTACTTCAGATACTTTCTGTGTGACCCTGAGCAAGTCACTTAACCTCAGTCTGCCCCATTTCCTTATCTATAAAATGAGAATTGTTATAGCATCCATATTCAAGGGTTGTTGTAAGCATATAATGAGATAATAGTTGTAAAGTGCTTTGTGAACTTTAAAGCATTAAAAAAATGCTAACTATTATTAAATCTCTGGAAGCCTTATTCTTTTAATATCTCAGGGGTACCAAGGTAGCACTTGGGCCACCATCTTTTGTCCCTTACTACACAATAATGATGCACAGCCATACAGAACTTCAAGATTCATAAAGCACTTTTCTCCCAGTAGCCCTGAAAAGAAGATAACATAAGTACCATGATCCCCCCCCCATTTTACAAATGAAGGATCTGAGACTGAGAGACACCCATTATCACCTAACTTGCCCATGATCACATAACTAATAAATGTAGAAGTGAGATTTAAACCCCTCTCCTGATTTGAAGCTCAGCATCTTTGCCATGCCCCCTCCTTGCCTATCACAACCAATATGTTTCCTTTTCCAGTCATTGACATCCCTGATAATGTCTTTCTTTTTCTCACACAAGGGTCATCATTACTCACAGACTACATCCTAATGTGTCTTTCCATTGTCCCTTGGCATTTTGATTAGAGGTAGCCTGATCATTAGATCATGATAAGACCACTGGATTTGGCATCAGAGGATGTGGGTTTGAAACTCTGGTTCATAAAATTCTCTACTTTGTGACTCTCGGTAAGTCACACCAACACACTGATCCTCAGTTTCTTGGGTCTGTACATCAGATGACCTCACAGTCCCCTTCCAATTATAAATCTATGATGCTGCTTAGATCATGATGCACCATCATAGTTATGTAGCATGACCCATAGAATACTAATGTGGATGGTATTTTGTCAAAACCAGAAGACTGGGATCATTTGAGATCACCACACCCAATCTTTTATGGTTTTCCCCAGAAAGAAAAATGTAGCAAAACATAGCAAGGACCAGCAATATCTCCCTAATACCATTGTATTCGGCTTTATTCCTATGGACTCACCATTTACCCTTCGTGTCTATTTGTTCTTAGATAGCCCATGGAAGGGGGGAAAGCAAGACAATGCTCGGTTCTTGGGGAGGTGGCAGATGGAAAAAATAACTTCATTCTTTGGGAGCGCTCTGTCTTATTCACACGGATGAGAGATTAACATTAATCTCCAGTTGTGATTAAATAACAAAGTCAACTACAGCATTGAACAATGCGCCAAGTGGCAAGAGCTAAGCAAGGAGCAATGGCATGGCTGGGGTGGGGGGCAGGATGAGGCAATGATTTATGGGCAAGATTATCAGAATTAAGTAGGTGGAGAATTCGCAGAAAAATACTGGGCAGGGAATAGAGCAAACTTCTTTATAAGAATTTCTCAGAGCCCAGGGGCTGGAATGTCACAGGCGAGAAGAACCCACTGCTTTCTGGGGGATGGGTTGTTGTTTTGGCAGGTTCTTCAAAAATGAACAGGACATTTGGGAGATATAATAATGGGCCTTTCAAATACTTCTAACAGGGACAAGATTAATAGCCTAGGGCGGTGCTGTGATTGTAAATAAGACTGATTTATCAGGATAAAATTAAGGGATGGAAAATCTTAGCTGGACGTCAACAAAATAAATCTACCAGAGCTTGAAGACGATCTTCTCCCTCTTAGAAATCATCATTGTTGGGGTGACTGGATTGTGATGCCAGAGGACCAAAGATCTCATGGCTGTTGAAATGAGACGCCGATGCAAGTGACCGTGAAGAAGCCTTCTCTTTGTCTAGGACTGCGTCAGACACATAGTCAGTCAACATATATTTATGTTGTAAGTGCCTACTATATGCCAGGCATTATGTCAAGTCCTGGAATGTGGTAGCAGGTTCCAGGGAATATTTACCAAATTAATAAAGTGTTGAAATGTGACAAATTCAGTTCACAAGCCAAACAATGGGTTTAACTTATTTTTTGTTTTTGCTAATTCCATTGTGTGAGTGGTTCAGTTTGGACCTCTCTGGATGCAATCTGTAGGGAAGTTTGAAGGTCTGGGGGGGAGCAGACCCGGCGTTGGGAATTCCTGATGCGGAAATCCCCTCCAATCTATGCCAGTCAACCCCTGTTCTGTGACTTGTAGTCTCAGAGAGCTTCTTAGGGCACAAAGAGCTTAGGTGGTATGTCAAAACAGCCAGTATATAAACCATGTTATTTCCTGAAAAGTACTTTTTAAAAGAACTTTCAATTCCATAGAAGAGCAAGAGAATCTAGATTATAAGCTCCTTGAGAACAGGAACTGTCTTTTGCTTCTTTTTGCATCCCCAGCACATAGCACAGAGCCTGGCACAAAGTTGGCACTTAACAAGTGTTTATCCACGATTGATTGTTTGATAGATGGCCACGATGAGGTCTGCCTGGAGGAGATAGTTCTCTAGGAGGCTTGCACCAGCTTCCTGACACCTTTGAGGCTAGAGGCAGATAATTATTTTCCTGCCCCATCTTTCCAAGCCAAAGTCTAAATACAATCCCCTGGGGGTGGGTGGGGATTAGAGGACTCCTTTAGCAAAATACCATAGACATTTTCATAGACAACTTTCTCCTCAAAAATTAGGCATCTGATTCTCATTTATTTGTCTGCACACAGAGTACTCTCCTCATCCTCTACCTCCCCAGGACTGAAGGCACAAGCACCTCTTCTAGGGTCAAGGGCAGAGGACAAGGCGACAAGGCCAAGAAGAGACAAGACCAGACCACAATCCCATCTCTGCCACTTGAACAAGTAGCCGCTTCTTCCAAATCTGTTTTCCTCATCTATAAAACGGAGATAAATATGACGTCTACCACCTACTGCCTCACAAATCAGTGGCAAAGATCAAATGAGATCCCGGTTGTATTTTCTTTTGTAACCGTAGCTACCTAAATGTGTGCTAGCTAACTGAGTGCTGCTAGCAAGGCTGGGGCCCTCTGTTTGTGCGAACAGTTGGACCAAAAATAAATAAATAAATAAATAAGAAATAAAAAAAGCCGAAGCCAAAAAAACCCACCCGCCTCTCTGTGCTTGGGGAGAAATAGGAATTCACCCCATGCGGAGTGCTCTGATTTTTCTTGGCAAGCCCCTAAGGATCCCTTCTTTCTTCCTGGTGGTCAGCATTTCACATAGGCCCCCTGTGCATGTTAGCAGTGACGCACTTCGATGAATGATAAGCTTTTCTTGGAGCAAAATCTCTAGGTTTGGCAAGTGGTAATCTCTACCTTCCCTGTTCCCCTCCCTCCTTCCGGACTACTCCTCCCTCAACCTCTCCCTGCCTACGCAGGCAGAATGAAGAGAAGAATAGAGGTCCCCAAACAAACGGAAAGTGTGCAGAGATTCAGAACAGGGAGTTTCCATAATCAAGAGTCCGCCATCTGGGGACTCTGCCTGATTTCCAAGAGATTCCACTGAGGAAGATGTTTCTTGTGGTTACAGAGCCATTCTGATCTCTCTGTGTCCGTCTCCTCTTTCCTCTGCGTTGTCAAGTTTAATACAAAGCCCGTTCTGCCCAATAACTCTGTAAGATGCGGAACGACATGATCGCCATCCTCCTTTAACCCAGGAGAAAACCGAGGCTCACAGAGGTCACGACTTATCCTAGGTCTGCTAAATGGAGAGAGCCCCATAATCCTTTGCATTTGTCCAGTACTGACCAATTTAGAAATTCGGAAAGGGCTTTTTCGGCGACGGAGGTGGTGTTACCAGATGCTCATTGGCCAAGCCTTGGCACGGGACACTCGGGGAGCTGCTCTGTCCCCCCACAGTCCGAGGACGTTTTTTTTGCAAGCCTCACCCCTCTGTCCAGCCGCCCAGAGCAAGCACTTTGTCCCTCTGCTCCCTCCCGGGGCGCACAGGCAGCTCGAATCTGCACTGGCAAAAGGTTCGACAGTCCTGTACTAAACTTTCCACCATTCCTGGAATGCACACCTTCCTCGCATCCTATTCTCAGAATCCCTTGTTTCCCTTAATTAAAAAAAGAAAGAAAGAAAAAGTAAGAAAGAAAAAAAAAACTACTTAGCTCAGGGTAGTTCCAAGGATTTAGAGTCAGGCATGGAGATGGGAAGTCCTGGATTCCAATCTACCTTTGGACACTTCCTAGCTGTGTAACCCCGAGCAAGTTACTTAACTCCAACTGCCTAGTCCTCGTCTGCCTTGGAATCAATACTTAGTATGAATTCTAAGACAGAAGATGAGGGTTTTTTTTTTAAATAATAATAAATTTTTAAAAAGACTTAGCTCAGATACTATAAGCCTTTCAGGATCTCCCTTGAGGCTTAAAGCTGTCTCCACCAAAATCACCCTGTATATATTTTGTAATGTAATTTGAACATATTTGAAGGGCGGCTAGATGGTGCAGAAAGATTTATTTTCCTGAGTTCAAATCCAACCTCAAATACTTACCAGCTGTGAGACTCTGGATAATTCACTTAACTCTGCTTGCCACAGTTTCCTCCTCTGTAAAATGTGCTGGAGAAAGAAATAACAAGACGCTCCAGTATCCTTGCCACGAAAACCCCAAAGGGGGTCACAAAGAGTTGGACACCAATGAAACAACTGAATAGCAATATTTGCACTAATGTAGAATTTCAGAGAAATGGGTTTTCTTTTGCTTTTTATCATTTTCAGGGACACACGGCAACTTGGTAAGCTGTTCAGCAAATTGTTGCTGGATAACCTGTGTTCAAATCTTGGTGGTGACACTTACCAACTTTATGATCTTGGGAAGTTGGATGGCCAGATGGGATGTGTAGCATGATCTCTTATGGTATTCTCTGAACAGATAGATTTTGGAAGCTACTAAATTTTGAGTTCATTCATTTTAAGTTGGTTTGAACCAGGACCTTAGTAGCATTTTTTTTTCTGGTGGTCAAGTTGGAATGGGCTGTTCTAGGTAGGGAAGAATAGGGAAATAGCTAGTATATGGCAAGGTGGTCCAGGATGGATGGCTTTTGATTAACCATAGCTCTGTGAGGAAAGTAGTAGGAGTATAATTATCCCCATTTCCAAAATATACAAACTGAGGCTCCAAAAGTTTAAGCAAATGCCCATAGTCATGCTGCTAATAAGTGCAAAAGCCATTACCTGAACCCAGGACTTCTGACTCCAAGTTTAAATATGCAGAATTAAAACTACAGAATCCTGAAACAGAAGAGTTGGAAGAAACATCAGTGGCCATCTGAGACAAGCCATTTCCAGTAGGAATCCTACTGTAACATGTCCAACAAGAAGTTATGTAGTCTCTGCTTGAAGACATCAAGTGATAAGGAACCCACAAAAGCAGTGTAATAGTTTTTGGATAGCACAAATTGTTAGCAAGTTTTTCCTGATCTCAAGCTTCTATTTTCCTCTGTGCTGTTTCCAATGACTGCTCCTGGCTCTCCTCTCTGGGGTCAAACAAAACAAATCTAATCTCTCTTTCACAACAGCCTTCCAAATATTCAAACACAACCCTATCCTCCCTGGTCTTCTCTAAGCTAAACATCTCTGGTTCCTTCAACCAGTAGTGATCATAGTCCATGGGCTCTACTCTTGTTGTTGTCAATGAGTAGTTTCTGTTGTGTTCAATTCTTCATAAGCCCATTTGGAGTTTTCTTGGCAAAGATACTAAAGTGATTTGCCATTTCCTTCTCCAGCTCATTTTATAGAAGAGGAAACTGAGGCAAACAGGGATAAGGGACTTGCCTAGAATCACACAGCTAGTGTCTGAGGCTGGATTTGAACTTAGGTCTTTCCGACTCCAGGCCTGCCCCACCTGACTCTAAATGACCCAAATCTGAGTTCTCCATCTGGCGGTTCTGATACTTCTTAGCGATGTGATCCTCTATTGGTTACCTTATCCATCAGTTCATCAGTTTCCTCATCTGCAAAATGGGAATGATAATATTTGTTCAGCCTATGTCAGAAGGTGCTTTTGGGCAGGGTCTCAGAATTGCATCAAAGTGTATTATTATTATTACGTAGTACTTTTTCCTCACTGGCAATTTTAAACATTCTCCCTACTGCTCTTATTTAAGCTATATATTCGTGGCAATTACTTAGTGAACTCTTTGTTTTTTATGGATGGCAGGAGGTAATCTTAAATCCAGCTTTCTTCTGAAGGATCACAGTGTGCCCATTAGCAAAGTTTGAACAAATGTGCTTTCTTTGTACAGGAGAATTTTACTTTATGTCATAAACTTGTATGTTCTAGGTAGGATTTACCAAAGTAAAGGGAAGAGAAGGAACAATAAGGAGAGGGGGGAGGGAGAAAGGAGAAAGAGGAAGAGAGGAAAGAGGAGAAAAGAAAGCTGGAGAGGGGGGTCAAGGGAGGAGAGAAGGCCAGAGGAAGAATAAAAAAAAAAAGAGAGAGTCACAAACTACTCAAAAGAACATGAACATTTAAAGGGAAGTGTATGTTTTTATCGGCTGTGTCTTGTTTGATGAAATATAATACAGAGTGTTTTGTGCCGGTGTTTGCTTCAAATTTCTCAGAACAGATTCTCTGCTTAATGTGTGCTTTGGTTTAAAATGCTTTTATTTTACTCTCCCATCCCTGGGCCTGTTCTGTCTCCCTTGCAGTGTAAATCATTCATCTAAGAACAGTCAGTGACTAAAGTCTCGGACCAAGTTGGAGACGCCAGAAAGTTAAGGTTGGACCCGCAGTATTCTGTAGTAATGTGGCTCGTTCCCCTGGGGAGGCTGGGGATTGAGTTGATGGAAAAAATTTAATAACATGAAAAGTGACTTTGTCACCTACTTTATTAGAATTAGAGCTAGAGGACTCAGTAGTCTTCAACAAGAATAGAACCACAATAGTATCATAGTCCAAGGACTAGGAGGGACCATAGAGATCACCTAATTAGTGCTCCATTTTACAGATGAAAAAACCAAGGCCCAGAGTAGTCCGGCGACTTGCCCAAGAGTCAGAAGCAGGATTCAAACCCAAGTGATCTGCCTCCCAAATCCCTGCCCTCTTTCCATTGCCCCACAGACTCTTGGAGAACTTAGGTTAGATAACTAGCAGCCTACCCCAAGTACACCGCAACAGAATAAAGAGACAAGGAGTTTCCCAAATTAGAATGGCAACCCAATGCCAGGCTCACAATTCATATACAGGGGAGAGCCAAGGTCCCAAGTCCAAGTCAGCAATGAGACTGGTTAGCTTAGAACTAACTAGTTTCTCATGCTATCTCCTGACATGGATAGCAGGGACCAAAACCAACTCCCTTCGCAAAAACAAGGAGTCCAAGAGGCAGGAGGGAGGCTGACCCTGACTAGCTGCAGAGCTTCCAGGTCAGGAAGTGAGCCCAGGAACCGCAGGAAGTAAAGGGGCCAGACAAAAAGACAAATGGATAGATGGACAAATCTGAATAAGAGCTATTATCCCTTCACATCAAGGTTCAAGTTTTTTGTGTTTTTGTTTTTTTCACTAGGCATCCTCCATAAGCTTTATAGGGTACTTGTTTTCTTTGTCATTTCCATAAGATTTGCCAACAATATTTGAATTCCATTGTACCCTCTATAAAAGCTCTGAGATATAAAAGCTTGGTATGTCCCCCTGCCCTTGTATAGCTGACTAGCCCTACTCATTACTCAGAGGCTGAGATTTAACTGAATTTAGTTTAAAACTCCTTCTGTCCTACTTTTAATTTATTCTTTTTAATTCTATTTTCTCTGGCCACTGTGTATCGGCTACTTACTTATCAGATTATCAGTGAAATGAGTCTGGACTAGGGCTAGGAAAAGGTAAGCAGCCACTTAAGAGTGTCAGACACAGGAAACACACACAAGAACCCTTTCATAAATACCCATGTTTCAGTGTTGTCATGGCACACAGGTATTTATTTTGTGACAAATCAAGGCTCATGCAGCTTATAATAAAGCCTGAAGTTGACAGTAACACACACAAAGTACAAATTTCAAGCCTCTGTAGCCCCAGGAATAAAGTTTCATCCGTGTCCAATCACCAAGGTGACTGAAGTACACGATGTCTACAACCAGCCACAAGTTCTTCCAGGTGGAAAACAGTGGCTTTATAAATAGCACATTAAAGCACTTGTAAACCCTGAGGAATTTTCTCTAAGTCACTGACCTTCTTGGGAATGACATTTCTGGGAAGTTCCAGGCCTCAGCAGCTCATGCCGGTTCTGGGACCTAACATAAAAAAAGATTGGACGGAGAGAAATGTTGTACTCAGAAGCAAAGAAGAGAAACAAGTTAATAAGATGGGGATGAAGGAAAATGAAAGCTAGAAACCAAATTCAGAAAATTAATCAAAAAGGGAAGCTATGTGAATTAGTAGATAAAGGACAAAGCCTGGAGTCAAGAGGATCTGGGTTCAAACTTGGCCTTAGATACTTCCTAGCTATATAAACTGGGCAAATCACTTAATTCCTATTGCCTAGTCCTTACTGTTCTTCTGCCTACTGATACTTAGTATCAACTCAAGATAGAAAGAAAGAAAGAAAGAAAGAAAGAAAGAAAGAAAGAAAGAAAGAAAGAAAGAAAGAAAGAAAGA
>NC_058130.1:636874050-636947289 GCF_016433145.1 Gracilinanus agilis | reverse complement strand
TGTGTCGGTTATGGGAGGGGGTGGGGGAAGGGGAGGGATAGAACATGAATCCTATAACCATGGGGAAAAAGTTCTTAATTAATTAAATTTTTTAAATTTGAAATAATTTTTATTTAATTTTTAATTTATATTTTTAATTTAAAATAAAATTAACTAATTTTAATTAATTAGTTAAATCTTAAAATTAAAAAAAAAGAATATTTTTCTTTTCTTTTTTTTTTTAAACCCTTACTTTCCATCTTAGTATCAATACTGCATATTGGTTCTAAAGCAGAAGAGTGGCAAGAGCTAGGCAATAGAGGTTAAGTGACTTGCCAATATTCACACAGCTAGGAACTATCTGAGATCAGATTTGAACCCAGGACCTCCCATCTCTGGGCTTAGCCTTCAATCCACTAAGCCACTCAGTTACCCCTAGAATAATATTTTTCAGTGTGTAAAATACACAGGATTACAAAGGAAACCAATTATATTGAAATATATAACTTCAATATTATATATATTGATTTAAATGAAATATATGATTGATTGAAATAATATAATTGAAATGTAAATTCAATTCAATAAAATCAAATATAATTTCAATGAATCATTATTTTAAAAATTAAAAACAAGTTCATGTGGGCAATTAGGTGGTTCAGTGGATTGAGAAGGCATAGATAGAGAGGTTCTGGTTTCAAATCTGGTCTCAGACACTTCCTAGCTGTGTGACTTTGAGCAAGTCACTTAATCCCCATTGCCTACCCTTACCACTCTTCTACCTTGGAACCAATGTTTAGTATTGATTCCAAGATGGAAAGTAAGGTTTAAAAAAAAAAGTGCACAAACCCTCGGTTAAGAATCCCTCATTTCTAGCCCACTCTCTTATTTTATAGAGGAGAAAACTGAGGCCAAGAGAAGGTGGGTGACTTGTCCAAGGTCATATCCATAGTAAGCAGCAGAAATCAGAATCTGAACATGGATCCTATGGGAAAACAACTCCCTGCCTCTTGAGCTTTTGTAGGATTAGAGATCTCCAAGGAATCACATGGACCCACATTTTTCTATCCTGAAAGCGATGGCAGAAAGGAAGGAGGGAGACAGAGAAACAGAGAAAAAGAGAAAGGCTCACTATAACATCACAGTATTTTATATTCAAAAATAATAATTCTGAGAGTCTTGTGAAAAAGAAGGCTATTCACCTCCAGAGAAAGAACTGTTGGTGTAGGAATGCAGATGAAAGTACATGATTTGTCACTTGTTTATGTGAGATTTAGGTTTGATAAAATTATCCATTTACAAAAATGACTAATATGGAAATATATTTTCCATGATAATACATGTATAACCCAGAAAAAAAAATAAAAAATAAAAATTCTGACTGTTATATATTCAAGGGTGCAAGTGGTTTACCACTGGGATTTCCAAGCTCACACACAGCCTCCCCCCTTTGGTTTGCAAGAATTAACTGCTGAGCTTGGCATTTGTGCCTGGCTAGACTTCACTGTTCACAGAAGAGAAAGCACATGGTGTGCAGTCATGAAACCAGACTGGCATACAGATGTGCCTCAGCCCACATCCCTAAGTTGCTGTCCTTAAAAAGCATTTCTTCTGCTCAGCTCTTTTTCTTGGTGAGAAGATGCAACATGGGTTAAGGCAGGAAAGTCGTTCCCTCCAAAGGCACAGGGGATGGGATCGGAGCTGGAAGAGACTGCAGAGGCCATCTGGCCAGATCCACGCCAGAACCTCCTCCCCCTGAACAACGCACCTGACGGGTCCTCATCCAGACTTTGCGAGAAGAGTGGGGGCATACATACTGCCTCCTGAAACTTCTCACCACTGACTGAGTTTTTCCTTATGTCAAATCTAAATTTAACTCTTCAACTCAGTCTAAGACCCACAGGACAGATGAATATTCCCAGTCTTTCTAGCCTATAAATCCCTTTCATCCATCCGTCTATTCTTCATCATTTACAGGTCTGTGTTTGGTCTAAGTAGTCACTGGCCTTCTGCCCTCAGCCCTGGTCCCAACACCCCCTAAATAGATAATGTGGAGAGAATCTCAAGAAATGGAGATCTTTATTATCAGCAAAACAAGGTCCCACTATAACCTCCAAGGGACGTGGGATAAACAATGCTAAAGAAACAACTATTAGAATCACTTTATTTCCTTTATGAGGTTTTTTGTTTTTTTTTTATTGTAGGTGTGATAGGTCATGGTAAGGGGGAATATGGAAATATATATTGCATGAAAGCACTGGTAAACCCTAAATCAGACTCTTGGTAGAGGCCTTGATAGAGGAGGTGGGGTCTAGAAAATATGAATTGCAAAATGTAAAAAGCAATTGTCAAAAATCATTTCTTTATGTATTTTTAAAAAATAAAAGAAAGTTAAAAAAAGAAACAGACCTTTAATAATATGGTTTTTCAAAATAATAAAATTGGCGTGATCTATAGGAGGATTTATGCCCCTCAAAAGTTAAATTTCATATTATAAGAACCATATTAATTATTTGTTGTTGTTTAGTCACTTTTCAGTCATGTTTGACTCCTTGTGGCTCGTTTTTGGGGTTTTCTTGGCAAAAATAATGAAGTAGTTTGCGATTCCTTCTCCAGCTCATTTTACAGATGAGGAAACTCATTAATTATTATTAATAGCTATTTATTATACAATGAATATATAATGTGTCACTCATGCACTGACTATGACCCTACAAGCTTAGCTAAGCACAGAAAAGATTATCTCCAAGGCAAATAAATAGGTGATGAGTTCTTTGGCCATTAGAAAAATTAAAAAATTAAAAAAAAAAAGAGTTGGATCTCTGCCCCTTGTGGAGTCTTTCTGCTTCTGACATGGTGGTGGCAAAGTGTCAGAAAATGGTGTAGAGGATGCTAAGAACTGCAGAGTTTTGAGAACTTAATAAAACTGCTAGTGTTTTAAATGCGAAATCCCTATGCAATGACTATCAATTTGACCTATCTATTACTGGAGCAATTAAAATATAGTAATACTGACATTCTCCCTATCAATGAAACTGGAAAATGTATGAGGAAGCTTCTCTGGCAAAAGCAACAAATAGTAAATATTTCTAAAGTTATGATTTATTTTGAACATTTTTTAATTGTTGAATTCCTATTGTACTCTAAGAAATGATAATCAGGGTGATTTCAGAAAAAGCTGGAAAGATCCATGTGAACTGATGCAGATTGAAATAAGCAGAACCAAGAGAACATTGTACACAGTAACAGCAATATTGTACAAAAGACTTAGCTACTCTCAGCAACACAATGATCTGGGACAGTTCTGAAGAACTAATCACAAAGAATGCTATCCACCTTCACAGAAAGAACTGTTGGAATCAGATGCAGATCAAAGCATGCTATTTCTCACATTAGTTATTTATGGTTTTATTTGGGGGCTTTGGTTTTATATGCATATTCTTTTACAACAATGACCCACGTGAAAATATGTTTTGTATGATAATACATGTATATCCCAAGTCAAATTGCTTACCATCTCAGGGTAGGGGAAGGGAAAGGAGGAAAGGAGAGCTCTTATAATTTCAAAAAATGTATGTTGAAAATTGCTATTACATGTAATTGGGAAAATAAAATATCTTTGAATAAAATTATTTTTTAAATTGAATTCCAAATTCTCTCTTCCTCCTGCTCCTCCCCCCTCCACTGAAAAGGCAAACAATTTATCAATATACATATAAAATCATGCAAAGCATTTCTGCTTAGGCATGTTGCAAAAAAAATCAAGAAAAACAAAGTGAAAAAATTCAATTCATATTCAATTTCATCAATTCTTTCTCTGGAAGTGGACAGCATTTTTTCATCATGAATCCTTTGGATTGTCTTGGATCATCGTATTGATCTACTCTGATCTACACTCTCTTTCATGTTAACCATCATTGCAATATCGCTGTTACTGCGTGTACAATGACCTCCTAGTTCTGCTCACTTCACTTTGCATCAGTTCATGTAAGTTTTCTCAGCTCTTTCTTGAAGTCATCTTCTTCATCATTTCTTATGGCACAGTAGTATTCCATCACGATCATGTACCACAACTTGTCTAGCCACTCCACAATTGACAAGGATCCCCTCAATTTCCAATTCCTTGCCATTACAAAAATAGCTGCTATATTTTTGAACAATAGGTCCTTTTCTTTTCTTCTTTCATCTTGAATCTGCTTTCTCCATAGTTACCAAAGATCTCTGCATTGCCAAACCTAATGGCCCTTCCACAATATTCCTCCTTCGTTATTTTACCGTACCTTTTGACATTGTTCATCGTTTATTTTCTCTTGGATATTCTCTGTAGATTTTTCATGACACTGCCCTTTCTTGGTTCTCCTCCTCCCTGTCTTGAACCTTCTCAGTGTCCTCTGCCTCCAGGTTATGCCCATTAATGGTGGGTGCCCCACAAGGATTGGTCCTTGGCCCTCTTTTTTTTTTTTTTTTTAAACCCTTACCTTCCTTAGAATCAATACTACAAGGCAGACGAGTAGTAAGGGCTAGGCAATAGGCAATAGGCAAGTTAAGTGACTTGCCCAAGGTCACACTGCTAGTAAGTGTCTGAGGCCAGATTTGAACTTAGGAACATAAGTCTGATTCCAGGCACAGCACTCTATTCACTGCACGATCCAGCTATGATTAAAGAACTGTTGGAATGAGGAATTCCAAAGGAGGTTGCCTTGAGAACATGGTGGCCAAATCTGCCATACTTTGTACCGGATTCTATCAGGAAGGCCTCAATGGACGTGAACATGAGTCAGAAACCTGAGATTGCTGGGTGAAGGTGAACGTTCCCTTGAGGCCTCGAATGTTCTAACTGCAGGATTCTAAGGGGTTTGGAAATTGGGGCTTGCAAGGGTAGTGGGATACTACATATAAATTCCTATACCAGGTTACTATTATAACAGAGGGCCCTTTGGCAGTCTATGAATGCTCCAAGTTTCCATCAGTCATTTGAGGGAAAAGACTTCGCTTAGGGAAGGAGTGCCATTGCTCAGGAAGTGGATGGAAGAGCCTTGTTTGGACCCGAGTCATGACAATTATGGGGAGTGTATTGTACATGGATGTTGAGTGGCTGGCTGGCAGTAAGAGGCTCCTGTGCTGATTGTGAAGGGCTAAATGGAAGCCCTTACAGTTAACTAAATGTAGTCCCTATTCAAATGCTATTTTAAGGAAGGGCAACAATATTTCCTCCTTAGTAATTGAGATGGAGAGTGAAATATTTCACTACAAAAACATCCCTTATAATAACCCAGTGTAGATACAATAAATTATCGAGTTATTATACTAATTGGTGTGGCCATGCCAGCTTAGCAAGAGGGGGCTACTGATCTCACCAATGTCTTTTTCTCTGATTTCACAGCTGACACTAGACAGGAGCTGTTTGCTTTTACCCACACTGAATATTAAACGACTTCCAGAATGCTAGAGGGATCCTGTATAAATTTTTAGGAAGTCAAAAATCACAGAGGATTGTGGATGAGCAGTTGTATCCAGAACCATCGCTGAAAAGAGAAAGAACCAAAAGCAGTGATATCATGGATCTACTGAAACATGAAATACAACCTAAGGCAAATTGTGTTGCGCAGATAATTGGTATTTCATGAGACGTGAAAATAGGGGGTTGTGAGGAAACTTCTGTGCTGCCAAGACCAGAAAAACCATAAAATGGGGACTTGGCCCTTTCATTTCCAGAACTCCCAACTGTTCTGAGGGTAAATGCCTGCCCAGAGCTCATTCTTTCAGGCAGGTCTCAGTCATGCTTTATGCTTTATTATACTCTAGCTAACTTGCCTTAGCATTCACTCTTCCACTCCCCAATTTACATTCCAGTTCTGGAATCAAATCAAATCTATACTGTCATTTCTCCTGAAATTGGTGTTTCAACCAGAAACTCGGTTAACTTTCCAAGCCCATCCTCACTTGTTAGAATGTATGTTCCTTGAAGGCAGCATTATCTTCACTTTTATGTATTCCAGCCCTTGACACATAGTACTTGATGCTTTTTTAATCATTTTAGTGATGCTTTTGCCTCCAAAGTATCAATTATTGCACCTGACTTTTGGGGTAAGAAAATTGGTTTTTTGTTCCAAAATTTCACCAACTTCCCCTTTATCTCAGCCAGGTACTTCCTTTTCTACCAGGATGAATGAGTTCCATCAATGTATTTCAAAGCCCCAAAATATTTCATGCCTAAATTGGAAAGATGACAGAAGATGTTCAGACTTCCTGGGTTTTATTGATTCACTTTCTGTCTCTTAAATGCCTACGATTGTTGTTGCAGTTTAAAAATGGTGTTAAAAAGGGTAATTAGCCTTCTTGTTCAAAAGGAGGCTCACTGAGATCTTCCACTTTGGCAAAGCCACCATGGACCATCCTCTATTTGCAGGTTCAACTGAGTTTTACATATTATTATATATTATATATTTTAATTATATATTTAATCAAGAAGGATCAGGCAAAGGCAAAGCTATTTGCATAAACTCACAAGAGACTGATTCAATAATCCAGAATGTTAATTTATTCATTTATAATGAGCCATCTAGCAAGATAACTGATACTGATCATTTGCACAAAACGGACCCCCTTCCTCAGAATACATTCATTCAGGAGACCAAATGACACATCAGACGGTTGCTCAATGAGAAAGGCTATGTCCATTGAGCTGTGGTAACCTGATGAATTCTCTCCCTCTACATCAGGGGTCGGCAACGTATGGCTCTCGAGCCATATCTGGCTCTTTTGAGGGCCAGATATGGCTCCTTCTGAAGGAGCCGTAAAGTCAATTTTTTTTCAGGTGCTGTTACAGGAGCGCTCACTGTGAGCACTGTATGGCTCTCACGAAATTACATTTTAAAAAATGTGGTGTTTATGGCTCTCACGGCCAAAAAGGTTGCCAACCCCTGCTCTACAGGTATTTTTAAAGAACAAATACTGATTGTTTAGAATCAGAACATTCTCCCCCTCAAGCAGCATTGGAGAAACATTGATCCAGAGACTTACTTTTTTTTTCTAAACCCCATTTTACAATTTCCAAGATTATAGCTTATCACGTATTAATAATTAGGGCAAAATGCTGCCCTAAAGGCTATCCTCCAATAAGGTATCTCCTATGTATGTCAAAAATCACACAAGATTCCTTGAAAGATGCAACAACAGAGATAAATTTGTTCAACAAAGAAATGCACAAGGCCAGCCAAAAGTCACTGATAGCTTGCATGATCCACTGGTATTTACATAATGTCAAAGGGATCTAGGGGAAGTCCCAGCACATGAGTGAATTTACAGGACAAGGAAAGAAATCATTCAAGAGAAGGCATGGTTGGATTACAACCTGTATCACAGAATACCCACATGCCAATGAGATCACAGAGCCATCAAAAAAGAAATGACATTTATCTGTCATTGAGTTTACTCTAATACCTCCCTGAGGCATCAGTGTGAGCCCTGGAGTTTTCAAAAGTTTTACCAGTGAAGTTCCACAGTAGGTTGGAAAAACTTTGAAGACAAGGGTCAGGGAAGAACTGTCTAGCTATCATTTGAGGACCAACAAAAATAAGTTGGTCAACATCAGGATGACCAAAAGATGAAATTTTTGGCCAAAGCAGCTCAAAATCGAACTACTTTAAGGCTCAGAAGTAGAATATGAGGGGAAGTGAAGGGGATGTACCAACACAATTCAAATCACCAATTCTTTTGGTACTTAAGCAATTATTTATATTCATGAACTGCTCAGAACAGATCATCCGAGCTCATCACCATCAAACTTACAAGTCACTTCTTAAAGTGGGTTATTTCTGGAGCTGGCTAAATTGATCCACTTTTATTTAGCATGGTTAGTACAAAGTACACTGGTCTAAGAATTGCAACACCTACATTTTGGTTCTCTTTCTTTGCATTACTGGTTATGACCCAGACAAGTGACGTCTCTGAGTTTTATGCAGAAGAAATATGTTTTGTCTCTCTCAAATAGGATTGTTGGTGGAGGTTAAATGACAGACCTCATGTATGTGAAGGTGTTTTGTAGATCAAAAAGTCTTAATATGTTTCCATTTCACCTTTTTGAGCTGGTTCCAAATTCTAAGGTTGCATCCAATTTGGAGGCTTTGGCCCCTGTATATAGACTATTACACTTGTTTGTATCACATAATTTGTTCCTTTAACAAGTCATTTGTCACACAAGATAAGCTCTTGTCTTATACTTCTATTTTCTCGAAAAGTATTAAACAAATAAGCACATAGGTAGGATTCAAAAACATTTGATTCCAATAATAAGGAGAATGATGGAAAATGGGTTCTTTTGTCTAGCACTTCTTAATAAGACAATATTTGTTAGTGAATATCCATTTACTTTCCTTAAGGATAATACAGTTCTTTTTACATAACAATGGTGCTACTGATCCAACAGAGTAACTTTTAGGTTATTTTTCCAGTGGTCATTCTATGCCCAAATTCATTATTTTTTCCCCCACAACACTCTTTATCTTCTCCATTTACCCATGACTAATTATGTCAGATGGTGGTCTGGGAGTGAATTTTCAAGGTAATTTCATTAATTCTGATCCCTTAGAAACAGAAGCGACTGGCAAAGTGTCTTAAGCAATTTGAATATTAACACATAACAGCACAGCATGATTTGGCTTGAAAGTACTGTTATGGACACTATTCAGTTATAAATCTTTTTCTAGAAAGGGTCAAAATATTATTACTTTGATTGGAAACAAATATGTTCGGGAAATGTGAAGGGCATGTGGAGATATTAATCACAAGAAATTGGAGTGTTGGTTTAAGATCCTATGAAATACTGTAATAATACTATGCCTGTTCCCTATTATTTGCCCCTCCCTCCCATTAGCCAACAGGTATTATTACCAATTTCTACTACAGAAATTAAATCTGCATAAACATGCATTAATATTTCATCTGGACACACATGCAAAATAAAAACAAATCCCAAACTGGTCCCAAACTTGATCTCACTCTAAGCCCCTCCACCAAAAGCAGAGGACAGCCAAGAGCAGGCTGGAGGAAAGGAAGATAGGGGCAAGTCCGTATTGGAAGCAGAAGGAAAGTTCACTGATGCCCCCATCTGCTTCTCTCCAAGTAGAAGGTGGCAGATGATATTTAGGCATCGTTAATATACAGATACTAGTTCTCAGTAAAACTCGCCCTTCTTTGCTGCCTAAAACTGGCTGGGCACTATGAGACTGCAGATAAGCAAATAAGAACATGGTTTAGAGAATATCTTTATAACTTCAGAGCAGCTTGTAATTTGGTTATCACCCTCCTGAGGTAGGTAGCTCTCTGTACACATATGGCTTTGAGAAATCTTTTGAAGATGCACAAGGCACAGGAAGTTTGAGTGACTTCCGAGGACACATGCTGGTCAGTCATGCTTGGGAAAAGGCCATACAAACTCAGGTTTGAGTTCTTGCTCCAACTCTAATCCAACTCATTTCTCCATAAGCAGGTTGAGCTTTGAAACAAGACAGCAGCCACAAATTTGTCATGGTTCTTCTCCATGGCTAAGGTAGTTACAAGTTCTCGCTCCAAGTCAACAGTGACATTATAAACTGAAATATGTCCCACACAAAGTGCCCCACATTATGTACAAAGACTCAAACAGAGAAGTCTTTTTTTACAGTAATTAAATGCACACTAGACTGTCATATGAACTAAAAAGCTTTTCAAAAAGAGACCTTTGCTCCTTTGACAGAAAACCATATCTTTCAATAATTTCAAAGCAAAAAAATATACAGACCCAAAAAAATCACAATACTAATTACTTTAGTTGTACAGGCCAGAATTTTAAAGGAAAAGGCAGCAAAGGATGGAAACCAACATCACTGAATAATGTAAACATATGACATGATGAATTAGCACTTCAGTTAAATAATACACTATGATAGATTTTTAGCTTATTTTTTCAAGGAATTTCATGTGACCAATATAGTGGAAAGCAAAAAGCAAAAACCCAAAATTGTGTGGCTTTGTATGCTATATTCTCTTTGGTGTCATTTGTCCTTCGTTGTCATAGAAAATGGCATTTATATATCAATAATTATACTAGCAAATCGATACTGAAGAGATGCTGGTGTTCTCAATAAAACTAGCCCCCTCTTGTCAGCCGGCTGACTTGAGAGCATCTCTAACAGGCCAGTCAAACTAACAAACCCTAAAGCCCTTCCACAGCCAGCAGCCAGTGAGAAATCTCCTTGTGTAACAAATCCAAGGAGGGTCCGGGAACAGTGGTCAGTGACATCGGGGAGAGGATGCGGCCACAAGCCAGGAATTACCTCTGCACACCCCCTGGTGCAGTGACTCTCTCCAGCAGCGCCTCTTTCTTGTTTCTGACCCTTCTCTGTTTTCTTCTTTTCTTTTTGTTTCCGTGCCTTAGCCTTGAATGGGTCACTGTGTTTGGACTCTTGGGGGCCACAATAAAGCCGGTCTTCATTTAGATGCAGGAAATCCTCTTTTGATGGGATGCAAATCATGGTATGCAACTCTGGATTTCCCTTTCTGAGCAAAGAGAGGCTGACCCACACCAGGGATCTTGGATAGCTACATAAGATGGACAAGCAGGTAGCTCTCGTCAGCTCCTGCTGATGCATCCTGGAAGCTCTGAGGGCTGCTTGATTTCTTCTACCAACAGGCTGACACCAGGCTGATAAGCACTTCAATAATTTCCTATTCCTAAATGAAGGAAAAAAACATATGTTTTTAGGAACCCTTTATTCAAAGAAAATAACATAAAACAATAACCCCAAATATTGTTCTAAGTAGTTAAATTTTTTTAAATGTTCCCTATAGTAAACTATCATTAACTCTAAGCTTGGAAAACAATTTAAATGCATCATTTTATCAATTACTGGATTATTAAGATATTAAATATCTACTCCTTTGAGAAAGCTGTTTAGGAGAAAGAAGAGATTTAAGATGTAGGGCAAGAGTTAACCTCAGGTCCTTAACTTTTTAAAAAATATATTTTTGAGATCTATATCTTAATTCAATTATTTTCCTCTGCAATTATAAATATTTTATTTTTTGCATTTAAATATCCTTATTCAGAGAAGGGGTTCAAAAGCTTTATCTGACCGCCAAGTGAGTCCACAACACAGAAAAGGTTCCTCTGTAGGAGGTAGTGGTAATCATAGTAGTAATTAGAAAAAAATAAAGATTAGAGGGAGAATATTCAGAGGAGAAAAGGAACTCAGTAACCATAGAATGCCTTTAAGAAGCATTTTGGCCTAGTGAGTAGGCAAAAAGAATCTTTGGCAGAAAGCTTAGAACTACTATCTGAAGATATAACAATTTTAAGTACTGAACAAATACCCTCAGACTAGAAGGATAAGGAAAGGCCTTGGTATTAGATACCTTTGTAATGTGGTGATTATATATATATATGTATATATATATATATATATATATATATATACATACAGATATTCCTTTAAACCCAGAGTCACAAGAATTAAAGGATTTGCTTGATCTAGTAATTTTGAGCAAAGGATGTACAAACCACTTAGCTCCTCTTCATTGAGTAGGCACTACTCTGTGAAAATAGGACAAAACAGGCACACCCAAAAAAAAAAAAAAACAGGCATTCCCCAACTCCAATCACCCATTATGACTTGGCAGAAATTGTCTTTGTTAAAAGTTTATTTATATCAATATTTGCACAACTATAGTGTCATCAAACAAAAAACTGGGGACTTTCTTAATGATTTTCCTATGCCTTCAGGCTTTAGACAAATATACAATTAATAAAAAAGAATTAAGACAATTAAAAATGAATTGTGTGGGACATGNGGTATGTCCTTCAATTGGGGAATGGCTGAACAAACTGTGGTATATGCTGGTGATGGAATACTATTGTGCCAAAAGGAATAATAAACTGGAGGAGTTCCAGGCGAACTGGAGAGACCTCCGGGAACTGATGCAGAGCGAAAGGAGCAGAGCCAGAAGAACATTGTACACAGAGACTGATATACTGTGGTAAAATCGAATGTAATGGACTTCTGTACTAGCAGCAATACAATGACCCAGGACAATTCTGAGGGATTTATGGTAAAGATGCTACCCACATTCAGAGGAAGGACTGCAGGAAAGGAAACATACAAGAAAAACAACTGCTTGAACGCATGGGTCGGGGTGGACATGATTGAGGGTGTGGACTCGAAACTACCACACCAATGCAACTACCAACAATTTGGAAATTGGTCTTGATCAAGGACACACGACAAAACTAGTGGAAATGCACATCGGCCATGGGTGGGGGGAGTGCGGGGGGGTGGGGGTGAAGGGGATAGGAGGAGCATGAATCAGGTAACCATGTTAAAAATGTATATTAATAAATGTTAAAAAAAATGAATTGTGTCATTGCTTAATTTATAGTCTACATAATGTTTTATATCTGGAAGGATCATCAAAATCTATCAACAAATAAAACATTATTAACTATTATTCAGTCACTCACCTAAGAACATTGAAGGTGCTCTTTGCTCTACCACCATTTTTTCCACATATATCTTCATCTGTTGTGTCTCTTGCTATTGTAGCACCTTGGGAATCTGTGTCCATCATCTCTTCTGGCTCCCCGGGGTTGTCTTGCAAAGCCTCAGTTTCACAAGTCAGCTGTGGCACCTGATCACCCTCCACAACACAAAAGTCTTCTTTTCCAGTGTCACTCTTGCCAGTGGCCGATGAACAAGGAGACACAGGTGATCCCTCTTGAGCCTTAATTCTGGATTCCCAATCTCGAGTTAACTGTTCCCAAGGACATCGGAAAGGTGACAAAGTACCATGTTTGACATAGTTGGGCCTCTTTGCAGGTGGGTGTCTAATTAAAAATCAGAGAAACCAATTAGCACAAGGCAATATTATTCATATGTCATAGAAACAACTCAAATAATTCAACACCAAGTCTGTGCACTAAGCACTGAACGGGGAAATGAAATAGCCCCTGTCCTCGAGAAGCATCCATTCTATTAGGGCAACCAACATTTATAAAGTCATCATGAAATAATGGACGGGAATGGAGCAGATATAAGGAAAATTCTTAGCCAAACTGATGCTTGAGTTGGACTTTGAAGGAAGCTGAAAATTCTAAGAGATAGAGGTGAGAAGGAAGTGTATTCCAGGGATAGAGCACAGTCTGTGCAAAGGCAGAAGTGGGAAATGGAATGTCAGGTACTGAGCACAATAAAGTAGACCAATATGAGTGGAATACAGATGGGAAAGAGAGCAGTATGTATGTAATAAGCCTGGAAATGGAAAGGTAGGCCAGAAATGCACTGTGAATGACATTAAGAAGAGTTGTTTATATACTAAAGGCAACAGCAAGCAGGAATAAACCTTGGCCAGACCTAAGCCCTTAGGAAGATGGATCAGAATGTGTAAAAAAGACTCCAGGCAGAACTAAAATTGACCAATTCCCAATTGCAACTGGGAAGCATGTGCAAGTGCAGGTGAGAGGTGATGGTGGCTTGGATTTAAGTGGAGAGAAGGGAGATGAATAAAGCTACAGGTAGGGTTTAAAAAGAAAAGAACTACATCCATGAATTTATATGCTACAGACTATTTGATTAAATTATTAGAATCTTTGAAAATCTGTAAGAATTAACTTCAGAAAATATGAATTAGCCAGCCTAATTGTTATAGCCTAAATGGCTTTCTGGAAGATATGCCTGGCTCCTGAGTTTACCTAAGAGATGGGATCTGAAAACAAGCTTACTACCCCTAGATTGATCATAGAGATTAAACTGTTCTTGAAACTATAAAGGGACCTCTCCAGGGTCCCCTGAACTAAAGCAAAACAAATCTAATCTTCAGCCACAGCAAATTTGAACAGATTAAAAG
Organism: Gracilinanus agilis; assembly: GCF_016433145.1. Classification (NCBI taxonomy): domain Eukaryota; kingdom Metazoa; phylum Chordata; class Mammalia; order Didelphimorphia; family Didelphidae; genus Gracilinanus; species Gracilinanus agilis. The sequence continues at coordinate 636,933,432 of NC_058130.1, read as the reverse complement.
TAACCAACAAGAAGAGTGCTGGCAAAAACACTTATTTGGTCCTACATCACACTAGCCAGACTAAAACCATAATACGATAGTACTATTTATGTCTATTTCTCTCTTCAAATACAATTTCACTTTTAGCTAATCTCTCAAAGAAGGGAAAAAATGCTCTCCCTCAGTCCAGAACAAATTAATCAAATTTAAATATCCCAAAACTCATTTCATTAGGGAAGAAAAAACTGAGATATTCAAATACACACATCTTTCAAAGTCAGTTCACTTTAAAATTCTCCATTTGAGTTTACAATTATTCACCTGAAAGCTGAATTTCTTCTTTATCAGTGTTGGTCTTTTTCCATCTTTTAAGATGACTTAAAATTTCTCTGCTTAACATGATAGAAAATATATACCCTTGACTATGTGAGGCATGCAGCAGCAAAATCAAGGCACCTAGGAAAAGAATTCCTAACTTCCCAAGTGTATACATAAAAGTCGAGGAGAGGGGGCAGCTGGGTAGCTCAGTGGATTGAGAGTCAGGCCTAGAGACAGGAGGTCCTAGGTTCAAACCCGGCTGGTTTATCAACGCACAAATCCATCCCTTATGGGTAAACTATTACTAAAGTTAAGAAACTGTCTACCTTTTGTATTTTTCCAGAAGATTGTTTTCTTGTTCTGTGGCAAACAAAATTCCAGCAGGGCAGTCTGGGTAATCATCAGGGATGCTGGGTGCTCCCTTATACCGAGAGTGTATGAGACCTTCTTTTAATCCTCCAACTCTTGCACCACGATAGATCTAGGAAAAATAGCCAAAATATAAAGAAAAAACTGTCTCTTTACCCATCTAAAACTGAAACATTATGTTATAATTGCTTTCAAAATGTTCCTATTCTTATTTGGCCAAGTGAATCTCTCTTGCTTTAAAGCTGAAACATTTTGAAAATTACTGATCAGTCTAAAAATGCAAATTTCAAAATGACTTCCATTTTCTCCTAAGCATGATCAGAATGATACTTAAAGCTAGCTCCGACAAAAGATACTAACAAGTGTAGGACATGTTTTAGCTTAGATACATATGAAGAGGTAGTTGATAATTTTTTTCAAAAATAGCCCTATGCCTGGCAAAGATTTTTGAGGCTTACTATAAGAAAATTCAAAAGTATGACAATGCCGCCATTTTTTAATCAGTTCTAAATTATAAAAGGCCAATTTTGAAATTTCCCAAATTCAAAAAAAAACAGTGCTGGTTATCTCAACTTACTGAGGAAAGAATGGCCTCATAAAATACATAAACAATGTCATTACCACAGAATACTAAAAACACTCCTCTTTGGTAGAACATATACACACAATACTAAGAACCAAGAGCAAAATGACTATATATGATGAGATACTACATTTGATTTTACTACAAAGACATTTTCAAATGTATCTAAAATTCAGATTCGGAAAATAACTCACAAATGGAATCCAGAAAGCCATTCCCCAACCTTTTGGGATTAAGATATCCCAGCCACTTCCCCATCCTAGTCGATCTTCACCAGTTACTTTCCCTGGTTGTTGGATCAATAGTATAGGTATCTTGGATTCACGGTGGCCTAAATTAAGCTGTGACCCAGGCACCATCAATTCACTTCTCATCTGGTTTAGCTCCTGAGTTAAAAGAAAAGAATGCAAGATAAGAACTGCTGTTCCTTTAAAGAATCAACAATCAAAACCCAAATATTTATTAAGTATCTACTATGTCCCAGGCACTATGCTAGGCACTGGATACAAAAGGTCAAAGAACAAAAGAATCCCTACTCAGCAGCTTACATTTATTCTAAAGAGACACAACAAATACAAACACAAACATATAAAACATAAAGTTAATAAATAGAAATATATACATAAAGTGAAAACTTAATTCAAAGCAGATTGGGAGGGAAGACTCTAACAGTTGGGGAAATGGGGCAAACAGGAAAAACTTCATGCAAATGATGGTGCTTGAACCAGGTTTTAAGAAAGAGGCTCCACAAAGTGGATTCTGAGAAAATACATTCCAAGCATAGGAGACAGCCAGGGCAAAAGCAAGGAGACATGAGAGAATGTTGTAAAAGACAGAGAAGACAAATCTAATTGTCTTACGGAAGGTGAGGATCACCAATGGAGACAGAAAGATAGTTTAGGGCTAAATTGTGTAGTAAGGCTTTAACATTTAAACAGGAGAGTTTTTATTTGATCCTAGAAGCAACAGGAATCTCCTGGATATTGTTGAGTAGAGAAGTCATATGATCAGATCTAACTACATATGAGAAAAATTACTTTGACAGAAGAGTGTAAGATGGACTAGAGTAAAACAGTAAGATGGAATGGAGAGACTTGAGGCAGGAAAAGCAATTAATTAGGAAGCTGTTGCAATAACCTAGACAAGAAGTAATGAGAACCTAAATAAAGGTGATAGCTGTGTGAGTGAAGAGACGGTAGTACAGGCAAAAGATGTTGTGAAGACAGAAATGTCAGTTTTTGGTAACTGACTCAATACTGTGGGATGATGGAATGTCAAGAGATCAGGATAATGGTGAGGTTGCAAACCTGGGAAAAATAGAAGGATTTCATTTCATTTGTGCTTCCAACAGAAAAAGAAGTTTGGAATATGGGGGACAGAGTTCAACTTTGGAAAAGATGTCTCTGAAACATCCTCTTTGAAATGTTCAATGGGCAAGTTAGTGATTCAGAACTGGGGCTAGAGACATGTGTCTGTGAGTCATCTGCAAAGAAACAAATTGAACCCGTGGAAGCTGGCAAAGTTGCCAAAAGAAAGAATGTAAAGAATAGAGTCTGGGACAAAATCTTGGGGTTATTCAGCAAATGTGAGAGGCAGGTAGGAGAATCCAGAGAAAATAGTTTCATGAAAACCCAAAGAAAGAATATGCAGAAGGAAAAGACAGTCAACAGTGTCAAATTCAGCAAAGAGGTTAAGAAGAAAGACTGAGAAACGAGCATATCTAAGGATTAAGAATCACTCATGATCAACTTCAGAGAGCAGTTTTAGTTGAGTGATGAAGTCAGAAGCCTAAAAGCAAAGGGGAGAGGAGCAAGAGAAGGTGAAGGCAGTGCAAGGAGTATGACAGAGAAAGGGAGAAGAAATATTAGGAAATAAATGGAAGGTACAGCAGAGTCTAGGAAAAGTAAGTGGCTTCTTCTGAAACAAGAACTTTGTATACTTCCCAGTATCACCTAACTGCTAAACAAGAGTGAGAACAGAAAATTATCTAGGTGAATGAGGTAGAAAGTTAACCAAATAATTAAGGGGTAGTAGGAAACAAAAACTAATCATTCTAGTTAACTTTGGATACCCTGAAACTGCACTTGATATATCATTAAAGTAACTACTTCTATAGAACTATATGAAAGACCAAAAAAGCCAGAAGCCCAAATTATTGAGGATTTTTCTGTCTAAATCCTAAATATCAGCCAAGATAAATGATACTGCAAACCATAAAGGTAATCTTAGCCAAATGGCAACCACCATTTTGTCCTATACTCAAATTCTACCTGGGGGGTGAGAGTGAGGGGGTAAAAGTTGGGAAGTAGATAGGAGTGGTGTCAGATCTACCATTTCATAGGTTTAAAGAACTTATTGTTCAGTCATGTCCAATTCTTCATGGCCTCATTTGGGGTTTTCTCTGCAGAGATACTGGCACTGTTTACCATTTCCTTCTCTAACTCCTTTTACAGATGAGGAAACTGAGGCAAAAAGGATTGAATGACTTGCCCAGGGTCACAAATCTAGGAAGTATCTGAGGCTGGATTTGACCTCTAGTCTTCCTGACTCCAGGTCTAGTGTTTGATTCGCTGCACTATCTAGCTACCCTTTAAGAAGAGTGGAAGGCACTGAAAGGTTTAGGAGATTAGCCTAGGAGGTCATGAAGCCAGCAACTGTCAGAAGTAAAGTAAGAGTCAGCTCTCTATCTACAATGTCATGCTATTCCTACTGCTATTTAAAAAAGGTATTTCTGGATCTGGAAACTGCTATTTCTGGAAGATAATTAAAGCTATTTAAAAGTAGGATGGGTCACCTCAGGAGATGGCAGGTTCCCCCTCAGAGGAGAGCTTCCAATCAAAGCAGTATGTTCACAGCATGGGTGTGTTCTGGTAAGGATTCTTTCCTGGGTATGGATCCCACTAGAGCAGTGATGGCAAACCTTTTAGAGATGGTGTGCCACACCTCACCTCCCAGACCAAGTGCCAAGTCCTGCCTTATTCTACCTTCCTTCTCCCTACCCCAGACAGAGGAGGGAGGAAGTGCTCCCATTGTGGGGCTGGGGAGAGGGGCAGGTGATGAGAGGCGTGTGGAGAGGGGGAGGAGAGTGGCCTGAGCAATCTGCTCCCCTCTAGCTATGTGCCATGCTGTGAGCTATGCTCCCCTCCAACCCCACCATGGAAATCACCTTCACTATGGAGTCCACAGGCTAAGGTCTGCGCTGCCCCCTCATTCAGCATGTGAGGCTCCCACCCCAACCTCAGCACCTTACCCCAGACAGGGGAGGGGGAAGTGCTCCCATTGGCAGCTGGGCAGGAGGGCGTGGGAGGCAGTAAGAAATGTCCTCAGGCACATGGAGGGGGGAGGAGAACAGCTCTGCCCCAGTCTCTCTGGCTTTCTAGTAAGGAAGTCTGGCAGCACCTGCAGGGTAGGCTCTGGGTGCCCTTTTTGGCACACTGCCATAGGTTCACCATCACTGATCTAAATGATCATTATTCCAAAAAATTAACAATTTTTAACTCAAGTAAATGATACCTAAAGTAAATTAGAACTTAATCTCTTGAGAAATGCTTCAGCTTATTTTTTAAAAATTAGATAATCTATTATTTTACTATTATTTTCAAATAACATTTATATAATAAGATATAATTATATAGTAATGGTTTAAAAACCATTCTTTACAAGTTCAAGAGGTAGGTAATAAAAATAATAAATTATGCTTATAGAAAACTAAAGTTTGGAAAGAACTTTATGTGCATATATACCCTTTGTATTAAGTGAAAAAAGGAAGATCCAGGCATATATAAGTAATAGGAATCTACTATTACTATGGCAAGACATTTCAACCTGTTAATTTACTAGTTCCTCTAACCACATCACTTACCTTTTCTGAGATTTTATTCTCTGTGACACTCTTACATATATCCTGGTTCCAGATAAAACTATGAGAACACTCCACAGGCACACCCTCCAGGCGCAATTGTCTAACTTTTTCATTATCTATGAAGGAAAAAAAACACACATTTTAGATAAATGTAGCAAAGTGAAATAAACACTCAAATGCTAAAAGTTTCTGATGAATGTCAAAATACTCAAGTGTTTGTTTCTGAACCTGTCTTCATTTTAGAAAATACCTTGCCAACAAGAACAGAAAGCTAGCCACTAGGATTGCTCATTCATTATTAGGCTTGACTACTTGTAAAAAAGCAAGTGACTGAATTTTCTACTATAACACAAACTCAAAAAGTCAAATAATATAATGTCTCAACACTAAATTACTTCTAAGTTATTTGGTTCCATGCAGAGACCAAATGCTAAACATGAATCTATTTCTGTTGCATAGTTACTATTTTGCTAAGATGGCATGATCCAATAACTAGTATTGTGTGCTTTTTATACCTTTCCTAGGAAAAGAGTAGTAAGCCAACAGAACTGTGAAAAAAAGGAGCATGACCAATTTCAAATCTTAGGAAAATCAATTTTTACTAAGTTTCACATTTATCACTTTAACAACTAGGGTTAGCATATTCCCTATGAAACACATTATTTATAGGTTTTTTTTATTTTAATAGGATATGTGGCTATAAATCTAAAGTGAAAAATATGGTGAGAGAGGTATAGGAAGGATAAGAAAAACAGCACTAGATTTACACACACATGCACATACTAAAAGAATAGAGATTGCTACTTTTCTAACTCTTTCTCTATAAAATTGATTAAAAAAAACACAACAACAAACTTATTCTTGACTATTATTCTTTTCTTTTTTTTAAGGAAGAAAATATCTTAAGTTTTGCTTCATTGGTCTGAGAAACTGAAAAAAATGATCCAGTTGATGTTTGTTTCAAGCTGTAGTGCTGAAATGTTGGCAGAGAGAGAAATCATTCAAAGCTATGGATATGGGAGGCTTCTTGGAGCTCCGGTGGCTGGAAAAAAAATAAATCGGAAGCAAAATTGAGATATACTTTATAGTGGAAGGCAATGAAAGAACTTGATGTGTAAGTTCCTTGAATGCGGGAACAGTTCTAATATGAAGGTTCTAGTACAACAATTCTAGTACAAATGTTCTAGTACTTAAAACATTAACTATTAGATTTTAGGTCAAGGGACTAACTTACATTGAAGTTCAAACAGGTACTCTAAAAATTAACAAACTACATTTCAAAATCCTCCTAGTCTCCCTGAATTTTTCCCTAATACTATTGCTATAGATTTTTTTTTTTTAAACCCTTACCTTCCACCTCAGAGTTAATACTGTGTATTGGCTCCAAGGCAGAAGAGTGGTAAGGGCTAGGCAATGGGGGTTAAGTGACTTGCCCAGGGTCACACAGCTGGGAAGTGTCTGAGGCCAGATTTGGAACTAGGACCTCCTGTCTCTAGGCCTGGTTCTCAATCCTCTGAGCTACTCAGCTGCCCCTATTGCTATAGATTTAAAGGTAAAATCAGACTTCATTTAGTCTAGGCCAGTGCTGGGCAAACTTTTTAAAGAAGGGCCCAAAGGAAAGGAAATGTTCATCTGTTGGTCCATTTCTAAGGCAATCTTTCGAAGTTTCACTGTATTGTATCCTACTCATTGTATTCATCAGATTTGGAATAATGTCCCACAGCTGGAGAGAACATTTCAGGGGGCTGAAGTCTGCCCATCACTGGTCTAGGCTAACAGTAAGATATAGTTACTACTTGGTTTGTGGGAGGCACAGGAGACTGAACCATCTTCAAACACTTTAAAGACAAGTGAGACAGATCACTCTTAAAAGAAGACTTTTAAGACTTCTTTTAAGAAGACCTAAAGGCCTTTTTAGTTAACAAGATGGATATACTGGCTATATTACTAAATGAAACAAATACACCAACTTCAAGGCATATAAAAATACTCACTGACCTGGAATTTCACATCATTTTCAGACACACTATACTATGTCCAACCAAAACATCATTTATGTCTTTTTTCTCTTCCAGATCCATTCAAGAGCCTTCTAATTAATTGGAAAACGGCTTAGAAGATAATCAAACAACCAAAGATAGAAAACAAATTCCCATTTTAAAAGAAAACTAAATTCTTTCAATTAAAATGATTTTTTTTTTAAATTTAAAATATTAATCTGGAGAAGAAAATGTATTTAGATAAAGTAAAAAAATCATAAGAAAATAAGGAATATTTCATTTGAGGACCAAAAAAAAACCCAAGCAAAATCAGGTTCTTGTTTATTCTACTTTTAATACAATACACAATGAAGTTAAAATAGCCTGTCTAAAAATAGTAAGGTTTTTTTTGCCTTACTAGAAAACAAGGCATATCAGCTCAAAAGGTTGAAAATATTTGCAAAAGCTAAAATCAAATGGAAGGATGACTTCTCTAGCACTCTGATGAGAATATTCTTTTTCATGTTTCATGAGGAAAAAAACAGAAATAAGAGGAACCAAAGAAAAAAGAGATCACAGTTTATCAGTATAGCTTAAGTATAATTTTTAAAAGATAAATTTACCAATAATTTGTAAATCTGGATTCTAGACACCAGTAAGAATTTAATAAAAAATTCTAACATTAAAAATGTCAGCAAATACAAAGAAATATATTAATATAATGCAAACATAATATAATGCTGAAAAAAATTTAATTGGAAAATGAATTACCTTAAATGACGAATGATGACTTTAGGAAGTATAACATTATATAGATATGGATAACCAAGGATCAAAAATATTAAGCAAACATTTGTGAGGCATCTCAATAAAAACAATGATTTCAAGTTCATCCTGTTACTCTGTTTGACATACTTATTTTTGACAAGGCCTGATCCTTGCCTGGATCCAGATTTAAGTTTCCAGCAGATACAGTAAGGTGATAAGCTGTATTAAAGGATTTCAAATTCTGGATAATCATAAAGTTGCTCAAACTTCAGGATGCTCTCTCATAGAGGAAGAACAACATTCTAGATTTCTAATTTGACTCAGCACAAATATCTTTCTGTTGCTAGTTTTATTGATCTTTTTTCCTAGAAGGTAAATATTGGGATGAAATCTTTATTCCTTAAAAAATTTCAAGAACTAAAAACTAATTTCTGAAAAAACTGCTTTGATGAAGTAACATCTACACTAAATCTTGTTAAGCTTAAAAGTTTTTGGCAGTGCAGCAGGATGGTGCCAGAAATATCAAATATTTTGATATAGTTCTTTTTTTTATTTTTATTTTTTTTTAAACCCTTACCTTCCATCTTGGAGTCAATACTGTGTATTGGCTCCAAGGCAGAAGAGTGTTAAGGGCTAGGCAGTGGGGGTTAAGTGACTTGTCCAAGGTCACACAGCTAGGAAGTATCGGAGGCCAGATTTGAACCTAGGACCTCCCATCTCTAGGCCTGGCTGTCAATCCACTGAGCTACCCAGCTGCCCCTCTTTTTTTCTAAACCACAAAATAGTTCTTATCTTTTTGCAAATATACAGATAGGATAAGTCAGTCAAGTATTTATTAAGTTGCTACTGTATTCCAAGCACTGAACTGGAAAACAGTCCTTCTTCTCCAAGAGCCCAGTTTAAAGGGTAAATAATATTTAAATAGCTATATACAAAAACAATTAAAGATAATCAACAAGGGAAAGGTACAAAGACTTGTTATCTGAGACTTGAAGGAAGTGCAGAAAGGCAGGCAGTAGAAATGAAGAGAAAGAAAGTGCCAGGCACAGGCCAGCTGGGAGACTCCAGGACAACCAGGAGACCAGTGTCACTGGTCACAGAGTAATGGAGAGGAGGGAGGTGTAAAAAGACCAGAAAGGCAGGAGGTTCAGGTTATAAAGGACTTTGTACACCCAACAGAGGACTTTACAGATGATCCCAGGGGTGACATGAAGTTGCTGGAGTTTACTGAAAAGGGGGATGAGACCTAAAGCAGAGCTCAATCAGCAGATTCTTGCAATAGCCCAGGAATGAGATGGTGAGGGCCTGCACCAGGATGGTGCCAGTTAGAGGAAAGAAGGAGAAATATAAAAGAGACGTCGTGAGGGTAAAATGGACAAGCCCTGGCAATAGTTTGGCTGTGGGAAGGGGTAGGGGTGTGTGTGTATGGCTTGGGGGGAGGGGGGGAGGGTTTCTGTCTGTGTGAAAGTGAGTTGAGGATGACAAGCTAAGGCTGGTAGAAACTAGATGGAATTGAAAAGCCCAGGACAGCTAGGTAGCACAATGGGCAGAGTACCAGGCCTGCCTAGCCTTTGCCCTTCTATTTTAGAGTTGTTACTAGGACAGAAAGTAAAGATTAAAAAAAAAAAAAATAAGAGCTCAATCAAACTTAATTTTAGACCACTTCAGAAAGACCACCATAACTCTATCCTGTAAAGCTTAAGAATTTAATTAAAGCCTTAAAGAGATTATGGTATAATACATGAAAAATGGATAAAGTTATCCTTATGGAATAGGTATGAGATGAAGTCATTCTAAGACACGATTGTCCTTTAAAGAAACAACTGAAAGTCACTGCCCCACAGTAAAGGTCTGATCCTAAAACTTCTTTTCCAAAAAGCGCATCTCTTTTCTTTCTCAGTTATGACCAAAGTAGACACAGAAACAGTTAAATATTATTCTAAAAATTTCATTCAACACATTTGTCCTTTATGCTACCACTCGGACACTAATTTTCATTACTATAAAATTAAATATGCTTAAATTTCAGTCTAAACAAATGAAATACCACATTTTGGCAAGTAACGGCAAAGTCTTCTAGACAGACTTCAGTTAGTATAAAATTGAAACTAATTTATGAAACAAACCACTACAACTCTTTCATGTCAGTATACTAGAAATGAAAACATTAAACTTGAGCACCTGGGTTGGCCTTGCCAGGATTCGAACCTGGATCATCTGTATACCTAAACAGAGGCTTCCACTGAGCACAAGACCAGCTACGGGTGCAAATCCCTTCCTAACAACTAAAACTGCTGAAGTTATTAACAAATATTACTTGATTCTAAAAACAGAGAAGTTAGAAAAATGCATGCAAGAAAGATGGGTCTAAGTTTAGCCAATGTAGTTTTGCGTTATGAGAAAAACTGCGGCATATATATTACCTTGGCATTTTTCTAGATTGGGCAAAGCCTTGGACTTCTTCTGAGGTAAATTTACTCGAGGATCTCCAACTGTCAGACCCAGGATAGTACCTGCTGGAATTTCTGCTGGAGATGCTATTCCTTTAATGAAAAGTAAACACTTAACAAAAAGTTATTCCTAACAAACATGCTGATTGTATGTTCATTTTGATCTTTTTATCTTTTCTTATGGCCCCATTCCTCTGAGGCTGATAGGTTTCACTTTCCCATAGATATTTTGCAAAAAGAAGTTACTGTGTACAAAGTGTCACAAATACTATGAAAAAGTATGATCCAAAAGCAAAAGATTTCATAATAGAACAAAAAACATTTTCCATCTAGACCTTGTACAGGCAAAATAGGAGACTGCAGTGATTGTACCAACAAAATATCTGGATTATGCAGTATTTATTTACATAAATTTTATTAAAATTTCATGACAGTCACTTAAAAGTGATTACTAACTACACCTCATTCATGTAGTTACAAACCTTTATAAAGTTCTCTTCATATAGCACAACAAAAAGTTAATTAAGCCAAAAACAAACAAGCAAAAAAGTCACAATTTCATCAACCCTGTAAAGTAAAATATATATATTCTGGTAAGGATATTTTCAAAGAGCTAATTATATTTCTTTAAGAGAAAAATGGTATAAAAATCAACTTAAATTTGCCCAGCTTTCTAAGTTTAAATGAATAAAATGTTTTAAATTAATTCTATCCTTCAGACATATTATTAACCAAATTGAGAGCAGTACATCATTGACATTAGTGTGTGCAATCTCCAGAAGCAGCCATCCTCCACCCCCATTTCCCTTTTATATACCTCCCAATAATTCAAAAATGGCTTCTTGATGATGATGGACAGCTACTTTATCAGGATTCTTACAAGTGTCAATCCACCAACTGTGAGGTAATGTCTCTGCATCTCCTACTCCCTAAAAAAACAAAAACAAATTCTATTATCTATTATCTAAGAGAATACATATCAGAGCTTTAGCTTTATATTAATTATGAAGTCCAAATATGGTTTTTTCCTTTTTTTATATTGGTCAATAAATTGGCACCTTTCTTCTAAACAACCCACTAAGTAATGCTGAATTACTAATGCAACTTAATTTCATAATTTCAAAATTTCAAGAGATAACAAATGTAGCTACTTCAACAAAGAAGTACTACTATATCCTTTTCAAGATGTCATATATGAGGGAAAATGCATTAAGTTTTAAGACCACAGATGTTGAATTCATTAAACTATTTCAGCACCTGATATAAATGATCAACTTTTACTTTTTACACATATTTAAAAGCATGTACATTTTTTCTAAAACACAGTAAAATAAGAAAAGGCAGTCATCCTTTTTCTCTACTTCTCAAACTTTTATAAAATACTTTTTTTTAAAGCCCATACCTTCTTAGAATAAATACTGTGTATTCCAAGGCAGAATAACAGTAAGGGCTAGACAATTAAGGTTAAGTGATTTGCCCAGGGTCACACAGCTAGGAAGTGTCTGAGGTCAAATTTGAACCCACGACCTCTCATCTTCAGACCTACCCCTCAATCTTCTGAGCTAACTAGCTGTCCCAAAAATACTTTTCTTAAAGTTAAAATATTAGTTAAAACAACTTGTTACCATTCTAAAATTAAGTGTAAAAAAGTTTATAACATTCTTAGAAACTTCAAGTATAAGAATATGTTAAGCTTCCAAGTTTAACACAATTTCTTGACTGAAAAACACAAGAGGACAGTGGAAAGAACATTGGATTCAGGGTCCAAAGAGACCTGAGTTTACATCCTGACTCTGGCTCTCACTGTAGTTATGGGCAAATCCCCTACCTGCTCAGAGCTTTGGTTTTCATTTGTGAGCAGAAGATGACAAGGCCTATTCTATCTTACAAAATTGTTGCATCATAAAAGATAAAGTATGCAAAAGTGCCTTGCAAAGGTGACAGTACTCTATATCCATCATTATTAAGTTCATCTAAAAGTAGCTCAGATAATAGGCTGCCTGACCGGGGACAAAGAGGTGGAGTTTGCATTATGATTATCCCAACGTTATGGAAGGCCTATTCTCCCAGTCCCCATCACCTCTCAGGACTGCCTTTTTCTGGAATGGTAACCTCGTCTTTGCCACGGTGATTCCGAACCATTCTCAAATCAAACTAATCACCAATTTCTGTGTGTATATTTCATGTTTTATTGCAGTATGGTGTATGCTGTTGTATCTATGCTCTAGTTGGAATAACAGAATCAGTTACAAGCTAGTAACCTTGTTTTATCTACCTTTCTAAAAGTTAAGAGGCTAACCTATCTGTTCTAATAATAATGAGTTCAGGACAGCTGAGAAATTGATGCTAGGAAGCTCTCTGACTACCAAGTGACACCTGAACCACTGAAAGCAAGGTGTGACTCAGAAAGGAGATTTCCTAACAATACTTATCAAGAAAGACATTCCAACTAGATAATAATTTTAAAAGGTCCAAACAGTTACGTTATGGTGTTATTTTCCTAGAGTTGCTTTACTCAGAGAAAAGAGGTAAATAATGATAAAATGCAGGATAATTTAGTTTTATCAATTTCTAATACATTATCAAGTTGGATTCTGTATATTTGCTATTGGTGGTCATAAGAATTATGATTGAAAATATTCTTACAGTATAGACAGAAGCAATTTTCAGGGCCTCAGTAAGAATACTGTGAGATAGTGGACCAATCAGTCGATATCTATTCATCTCCATTGTCAAATCACTAAAAATAGAAAAAGAGGATGAGGCTTTAAATATAAATTGTTATCATAAACAACTTGGAAAACAAACAAACATGGAGAAGTCTGTGCTGAGAATGTACAGAGTATGGAATAAATCATATACCTGATCACAATGCCAGTAGTTGGAGATGTCCAAGAATATGGCTGAAATGGATTTCTAGTCCCATCACCCACAATTTTTTTCACTGGGTTATTAGCATTTTTCTCTCCATCATCTCTCTTTCTTTTCCTGCAGTTCTTCGTCTGCTCAATGTGGCTTTTCTCTTTAGGTGGTGTCAAAACTACTTCAGGGATAGAAGTAGCTACTTCTGGAAGTGGTACACACTGACATACTGCTTTTAGTTCAGTTAATATGTCCTAAGAATAGAATTTAAAGCATTTCACTCTTAATTTAAAATTAGAAAGTTGGGCAAATTAAAGTTGATTTTTATACTATTTTTCTGTAAAGTTGACACATACAAATATGATGCATCCCTTAGGCCAGTGCTGGGCAAACTTTTTAAAGAGGGGGCCAAAGGAAAAGAAATGCTCATCTGTCAGTCTGTTTCTAAAGCAACTCTTTCAAAGTTTCATTGTATTGTATCCTACTCATTGAATTCGTCAGATTAGGAATAATGCTGCAGGTGGGATAGAACATTTCAAGGGGCTGCATCTGGCCCACCAGCCTTAGTTTGCCCATCACTGCCTTGGGAAATTTATCTGAAACATTTTTATTAAAGTATCAACAATGTGAACAAATAAAAAAGTCAGTAGAATAGCTTGAATAAACAATGCAATTCTGAAGTAGGAATGGAAGGAGAATTCAATCAAGAAAATCATCACCATTAAAATGGTTTTATCACCAAATAGTACCTATTCAGCCCCTAAATACTATAGTCATTTTGCTAAATCAGTATGTTACTTTTTTTAAAACCCTTACCTTCTGTCTTAGATTCAATACTGAATATTGGTTCTAAGGCAGAAGAGCAGTAAGGGCCAAGCAATGGGGGGTTAAGAGACTTGCTCAGGGTCACACAGCTGGAAGTGTCTGAGGCCAGATTTGAACATAGGGCCTCCTATCTCTAGTCCTGGCTCTCAAACCACTGAACTATCCAGCTACCCTCTGTGTTATTTATTTATTTATTTAGTTAGTTATTTATTTTAGGGCCTTACCTTCCATCTTGGAGTCAATACTGTATACTGGCTGCAAGGCAGAAGAGCGGGTAAGGGTAGGCAATGGGGGTCAAGTGACTTGCCCAGGGTCACACAGCTGAGAAGTGTCTGAGGCCAGATTTGAACCTAGGACCTCCCATCTCTAGGCCTGGTTCTCAATCCACTGAGTTACCCAGTTGCCCTCTAACCTTTGTGTTATTTTTAAAAACAAATCTCAGACTAGGAATGTTTAAATTATCTTCTTTAAAGCTCAATTATTACTAAAAAAATTAGTTCTTATTTTTCAGTCAATATTTATAATCCTATGAAACATCTTTGGTTTCTGTTTCTATAGTCAAATATTAGACTTTCAGCCAGAAGTATTAACTATCCCAAATTTTTGAAGTATATATTTCCAATGGACACTATAATAAAAAGCCTACTATAAATAAAAATCATTACTCTAAACTGAGGAAAAAAATTAGAAAAGTATACCTGTTTGAGGGTTGGATGTGTCCATAACCACAGTTTTCTATTTATAGAAGTAGTAATAGTGCCATCCTCAGATTTCCAAATAAATGTAATGGGACCAAGCATTTCTTCAGGATATTTATCAGCCCGATAAAGGACTAAAGAGCCTTGCCGTTTTCCAGACAAACAATGAACTGCTGCAAAAGTGAGTCCTAAAACAATGAGATGTACAATAGCCTTAATTATTGCATCTCCTTGCCAAAATTCATTCTGATAACAGCATTAGAAACAATTTAATAGCTACCATAGTTTTGGGCTACTGGGCTGCTGGGTAGAGGGGTGGGAGAAGTGAGGAATGTCCTCAGTGAGTGTAGAGAGGAGGGGAGTGGCCCAAGTACTCTGCTCCCCTCCAGCTCTGCCACCTATGAGCCACCTACCTTACTCCCTGTGTGCTCCATGGGAGATGTAAAACAATGTCATCAGGCATAGTGGAGAGGGGGAGGGGAGCAGCTCCATCCAAGTCCCTCTGCCTTTCTAGTAACAAACTGAGGGAAGGGGGGAAGGTGGCCCAAGTGCCCACAGAGGGTGCTCTGCGTGCCATCTTTTGACATCCACGCCATAGATTCACCATCCTAGAATTTACCAGAAACCATGGTTTGTTTGGTTTTTTTTACATCTTTGTAACCCCTAGTTATGTGCACACTCAAGATATGTGAGCTACAAAAACATTTCACCTATGATGAATACTACTTGTCTCTAAACAGTAATCTAAAATCTTTCTAAAAGATCTTTGTAGGTGGCTGCTGCTCATTAAAATTCTGTTAGAGAAAAGATAAATTTAGTTTTTTCTATCACTCTTCAGAACAAATTAAAGTAGTTTTATTCTGCATAAGCTATATGGCTACATGCCTATTACCTGTATCTATGCTACACATTCGAGAGAGTGCTTTTAGTATTTCTTCCTCTTTGCCATTTAACTCCAGACAACAGTAGTATGATAAATCCTGCACACAAAAGTAAGAAAGAGTTGAGTTAAAAAGATAGATTTGAGCTATTTTTGATGACTCAACAAAAAGTAAAAGCATATTAATATCTTAAAATTAAAATTAATGTCTCTAAAAATCTAAGATGATGAATTGCTTTCATTACCCTTATACATTAATAATCACTCTGAAAAGATTTCAACAGCATCAGTAAATGTTTTTGTACAATGAATGACAAGGAAATGATTCACATCCATAAATTCCTACTTAACTATTTAAAAGGTGATTTATATTGCATTATAAATTTTTGGAAAATAATGCCAATGCTGCCTACTTCATATGGCTATTTTAAGGATCATATGAGATAATGGATGTGAAGAAAAGCAAATTAAAATAAATCTGTCTCTGAGCAGTGTATCAGAAGGCTGCTGCTTCAAAGTAGGTTTCTACCCTTACCCTCACCCCCCCCCCAAAAAAATATTCAACACAAATAAAAATGATTATGTAGCTGCTTAGTAAATACTTGTCTTGGGTAGTTAATGTGGACATTCAAAATTATTTATTCAAAATTTAGGAGCCTGAGAAGACTTTTTTGGAGGGAATAATTTATTTTTATCCCATACTCCTTATTCTTTACAACCTTGACAATACACGCTATTTATTGAAACAAAGGAATTTCAAAACAATTCAATTTTGGTTAAAAATTAACCAACTGATTGGTAAAATACTCCCACACACATATATTCACATTCATCTTCAACACATATACACATACAAAATCCCTGCAATCTCATTTGCACCATTAATTTGCTTTGAAAAATAAATCAAGCAAAACTACAAAAGAGCAATTATTAATAGATCCACATTTGTAAGGTCCAAACTAGTGAAGTTTTTGTTGTGGTGGTGGTGGTTTAGTCATATTCCAGTAGTGTTGGACTTCTTATATCCCCATTTGAAGTTTCCAGATATTGGAGTGGTTTGTCATTTCCTTCTCCAGCTCAGTTTATATAGGAGGAATCTAAGGTCAACAGGGTTAAGTGATTTGTCCCAGGTCACACAACTAATAAGTGTGTAAGGCTAGATTTGAACTTAGGAAGACGAGTCTTCCTAAACCAAGGCTGGGCACTCTATCCACTGCACTGCCTAGCTGCTCCAATGAGTTTTGCCATACCATTAATTTCCTAAGAAGCCTAAGAAAGTACTAAATAAAACAAAATCAAAGGAAAGGAAAGCCCAGCACCGTACCTGAAGCAGGCAATGGTTTGTCATTGCTCTATAGGAGGCTCGATAGCTCTTAACTGTGGGACTCTCTCCTATACAGTATCCCCATTTCTTCACCATATGGAATCTTTTGGCATGCCAAATGTGTGTTTCTAACCATACATTCTTTTTTTGTCTCCGGTTAAATTCCAAGAGCAAGTTTAAGTGGCATCTCCGAGCCTTGCGGCATTTATTTTTTGAATGTTCCTTCTTCTGATGCTCTGTTTTCTCTGCCTATGTTGTCAAAAACATTATAAAGATAGTTTTTAAATCCCAGTATAAGGCAGTAATTCTAACACATCTTATAACAATGTTAAATTGTACAATTCAAAAACCACTAGGTTTAGGATTAAAGTTTTACTTTTATATCCCATATTTTCTAGTTTTTGTCTTGTTCTTAATTTGTATTATTTTTCTGAAAGGACACTATAAATGACTTGACAAGTAAATTTCTTTCTCCAAGACTTTAACTTCTATTAAAACAAAAAATCACAATGATTAGGTCATAAGGGGAAATAATTGTTTGTATATTTAGGCTACTCATTGACAAATTAATGCTTTAGACTTTGAATCACATTGCTTATAACACAAAACTGTAACTTCATACTGATACCTGGGGCAACAGCAGGCTAAAGAACCTTTACAAAAAAAATAACAAACCACTTTTATATCAAAATCCTCAAACAAAGATTATAAGCAAAAAGCTACTCAAACTTGCCCAAGCTTAGAATACTCAGCCTTTTAACGTGAAAGCAAACTAAACACTTCACCAGTGGACCTACTCTACCCTATCTAAGTCAAAAGAATATTAGAGTCAAATGATGCTTTAAAGATCAACTAGTCCAATCTCTTTATCTAAAGGATAAGGAAACTCAGACCCAAAAATGTAAGAGACTCACCTAAATCAGATGGCCAGTTGGTGGTAAGAACTGGGGCTTGGCTCTAGTCCTACACTTTATTTAATGACTTCAAAGGCACAATCAGGCCAGTCATTAGCTAGTTAGTAAAGCAGCAACATTGTGTGCATAAATATATATTACATATATACATAGTAATTAATGCCTCAACATACAAGAATAGAAACTATCTGAGAATAGCAAAATGTTTGCCTATACTAAAATTTTATTCCAATCTGGCAATGCCCAACTCTCTCCTAATTAAAATAGAGGAATCTAAAGGCTGTCTATAATACTTCACTAACTTCTGAGGAAGCTCTTGAAGAAGGCCATGAAAAGTTCCTCAACAAGCCATCTCTTATTAGAGCCTTCCATCACAGCACTAAAGTAATTGGGCTACACTAGGCTACCTCCTCTATGACCTAGTATTTTGTTTCTTATATTCTTGGACAATATTTACCTATTGCCAGATATGTTCAAAATTTAGCCACAAATATAAACTCCCATTAAGGAGTAAACAGTGGAAAACTAAGAATCACATAAAAGTAAAGACAGGAAATTCAAGAATTCAATATGAACAATAAACATTTATTAGGCACCTACTGTGTGCCAGGCACTATACTAACGGTTGAGGGTACACATAAGAAAAACTTACAGTGGGATGACATCACACAAAAGGAAACTGAGGAAAGGTACCCAGCACACCCAGCATGATGATAGTGGGGTCCACGGCAGGCAGTAGAGCCAGAAAGAAATGAGGAGGGGGTTTGGGAGCAGGTTTGTGCTCTGCCCTCCAGCCCTCCACAATCAGAGGGGCAGAGGCAGGGCAGGGCACTCTGAGGTGTGAGTAACAGGGCAAGAACAAAGATGAATGGAATCCAAGCCATGGAAATGAAGGAAACCTCAAGGCCCTGGCTTCCTGGTGTTTCAAACCCCACATCTGCAGAGACCTTTCTCCCATAAATACCTCTTTCTGAGCAATCTCGCGCAGCCGTCTGGGAAGGCGTTTCACATTATGACTCATAGCCCTCCTTCTCATATGTCGGGGAAGAGTCTGGAACACTAGTGAATTAGAAGATTTCTGGGTCACTGCCTTCAACATGGCATTAATTTCAGCAGCTCGGGCCTGTGCAAAAGTAGATGCTACAAAGGAAATTGCATTCTTAGAATGTAAAAGGTGATACAGAAAAAACCCACAAAATGTCTTAATTGCTTGATTCTTTAAGACAAAAAGAAAGCTCAAGTTCCCAGCAACAGAACCAAACTTCCCTAAATTGTCCTGCCTCAGACACGCTGTAGTCCACTTCCCTGCAAGGACCTACCAGTTATATATTTAGGGATTTCCCGAGCAGCACCTTGGTGCCCTCCTCTCCATCCTGCTTGTCCTTTGCCCTTTTCTCCTTTGCAATGACCCTTGGAAGGCTGTTCATTCATACAAGGTTCAGAAGATACATGTGTCAATTTTGGCTGCTGATGCTGTGGAGCTCCAGCATGGGGCTCTAAAAGGAAATAAAAATACTGTCTATAAAACTAAAAAGTATTAAAACATATCAGGAAAAAAGATATCAGCCATTCAACAAATATTCTTTCAGTATTTATTGTGCATAAAGCACTGTGCTAGGCACTGTAAGAGAAAATAAGAGGCAAATAAGACAAAATCCTCACCCCCCACAGCCCAAAGGGGAGATTACAGTTAAGGCCAGGAAGCAAGTTAAAATAATCAGTGGCTATATAGCTATCTTCATACACAGGGAGGCCATCACACGGAACAGGGAAGGTGCTTGTTCTGCCAGACCCCGGATGACAGGGTCAAAGCTGCAGAGAGGCAGATGAAGGCTTGCTGAGGACAGCCTCCCTCACAGTTCATCTATGAGCTGTCCCAATGTGGAATGGCTGCCTCAAGATGTGACGAGACCCACCATGCTAGGTTTCTTTCAAGCAAGGGGGCCTGACCACTGACCTGCAAGGCGCTCTTCATCATGCCCGGGTCTAAGAGATTCTCTTATTCTATCCACTCTAGTGGATGACTCCCTACCACCTGCAGAATGCCATACAAATTCCTATTTGGCACCTGAAGCCCTCTTATGTGGGCCTGCTGTCTGGGCCTTCTCCCACTCTACCCACTTCTTGCCCTTCTCAGGACAGCCAAAGTGGCCCTCTCATCAAGCCCATGAGAAAGGACCTCTCCTTGACCTCTGCACTAGTGTTCCCCATGCCTAGAATCCACTCCTTTCTGAGAAACCAGAGAGGGTCCTGCAAGGAAATCAAGGTGAGGAGACACAAGAGTTAAACTCTTTCCCCAAATGGAGAATAGTGCAGAGGTGGCCCTGACAAATAGCTCCCACTGAGGAACCAAAACAGAACAGGTGAATAAATCAAGGAAAATACCATCCAAGTATCAAAAACAATATAAATCTAATACCATAACAACTGCAGAGAATCAAAGGAAAAAGAGAACTTTTCAAAAGGACCACACAAATAACTAGAAGAAAAGTAGAAATCAAAAACAAAATAAAAGTTCTTCAGGAAAGAATTAGAGGGAACATAAGTAACTTAGAAGAGAAAATGTTTAATAATAAAAGAAATACAAATCAGAACAACCACGAGGTTTCATTCTACATTCTGCAAAATGCCAAATATGACTAAAAAAGACAGTATTGGAGGGATTGTGGAGTGAGAGGCACACACTGTTGGTGAAACTGAAATGGTGCAACTACTTTAGGAAGTAATTTGAAATTATGCAAATAAGATGACTAAAATGTCCATAATCTTTGAGAACCAGAGTTCATTATGGGGCTTATATCCCCAAAAAAAAGCAAATGACAAGAAGAAAGCTTCATATGGACAAAAATATTTATCACTTTTTGTAATAGCAAAGATGCCCATTGATGAGGGAACAGCTAAACAAATCATGGTAAAAAATAATGTGTATGACAAATATAAAAAAAGCACGGAAAGATCCAAATGAAGTGATGCAAAGGAAAGTGTACAGAGCCAAGAAAATAATACACAGTAAATAGAACAATGCAAACAGATGAACAAAGACATACCAAAAAAATCAAAAGTAAATATAACAAAATTATAAAGACCAATCAAGCAGAATTTGAATGAAAAGATATAAGACACCCCCCAACCTACTTCTTTTGTGAAAAGTCAACAAGCATTATATACTGCACATTTTCAAACTTTTTCAATGTATTGATCAGCTGTATGAATTTTTTTCTTCAAAAAATACTATTTATAACTATGATGATGCAAATAAGACATCAAAAAAATATTTTAAAAAGAGATGAAGTGTTAAATCTTATACAAGGGGCAATGGGATTCCTGAAAACTAAAACAGATCAAAATGGTAATCAGAGACTCCATGAAATAGCAAGAATTATTAGAAGAAAATCAAAAGAATGAATAAACATTAGAAAATTTTAAATAGCTTTCTTGAAAACAACATACTTAGAAAACAGATTCTAAGAATCATTAGACTTCCTGAACACCTTTATTTTCTTAAAAAGCCTAAACAAAGATAAGAAATTCCCAGACCTATTAGAATCAAATTCAAAAATATTAAGAATCCAACAATTGGGGCAGTTAGGTGGCTCAGTGAATAGAGTCAGGTTTGGAGACATCTGTGTTCAGATGCGGCCTCAGACACTTCCTGAAGTGTGATCCTGGGTAATCCCAACTGCCTAGTCCTTACCACTCTTTTGCCTTGGAACCAATACAAAGTATTGGTTCTAAAAGGTACAAAAAAAAAATTCAATAATCACTTCCTGAAAGGAAGACCAAAAAAGAAGCCCAAAGCCAAAATCCAGGGATCCCACATCGAAAGTACTCTACAAAAAAAAAATAGTTAAATAGTCCCTATCCTAAAAGAGGTTATATTTTACTGGATAAAAAAAGTATTTCAGTTTTTAAAAGCATGTTATGCTTTCAATTTAGGTAATTTGTTATTTGTATAATAGCTACCAGAAAATCTGGTAAAAACAACTCAATCTAGCAATACCTTGTTTTTGATAATGGAAAGATTTTTCATTTCCATTATGATGCTTTACTCCTTTCTCATCAGTAATTCCAAAACCTGAAGACAAGGTCACATTGGTTGGTTGGTTTCTCATTTTCTTGGCATGTTTCTTTTCTCTTGCATTAGACATTTCTATTAAAAAAAAAAATTATACATTTCTATTAAAATTATATCAAAAATCAACATATAAAAGAATTTTACTTAAAATGATACATAAAACTTGACTCATCAATAGAAAAGTTATAACAGAGATTAAAAATTTACTTAAAGTGATAAGAGAAAATAATCCTTTTTGCAAAATAGCAATATTATATTTACCTAGTTCAAAAAGATTATATGAAGAACTGGAACTTAGAGCAAAAAGTTTATTATCTTTGCATACATATTATCTGTATGCAACTGTTTGCAAACTACAGTTAAGTATTAACTAAATGCTAACTGTGTTTAAAATTTTAATTTTTCTTTATTATTATTCATTTGAACAAAGAACAAAAAGAGTGCACATAACTCCATGAATCTATATTACATATTACAACTTTTTTTTTAAAGTATATATTAATACTTTAAGGAACCTCTATTACTTTTTTCTCCCTTTTCTGGCATAATTATCACTATTCCCCTCACATCCCCCATAATCTTCCCATTCAATACACACATAAAAATCCTTTCCCTATTTTTCATTTGTTTTCCTTTACAATGCTGTAGTCACTGTATAAATTGTTCTAATTCTACTCACTTCACTCTGTACTAGTTCATAAAAGTACTTCCAGGTTTATCTGAAAATCTTTTTATTTTTAATCATTTTGTACAAATGTTAGTAAACATTCACATATACACAAGATGTCCAACCATCCCCCAACTAATGGGTACCCATTTTGTTTCTGGTTTTTTTGCTACAACAAAAAGCACTGTTATAAATATTTTTATACAGAGGGTTCTTTCTCTCTAATTTCATTTATATGTAGTATGTACTGGAGGGCAGGACAATAAATGTCTCCCAAAATATATAGCATATATTCATAGTATATATTCTACAGAGGTATTGCTGAGTTAAAGGCTCAAACAGTTTAGTAATTGGGGAGCATAGTTTTAAAAACTGCTTTCCAGAATGACCGTACCAATTTATAGCTCCACCAACTTAGCACAATTCCTCCAACAACTGTCATTAACCATTTTTTCATCACTGCCAATCTGACCATTATTAGTGATTCAGAATATTTTTCATTTGACTGTTGATAGTTTACATTTCTTCTTTAAAATTCCCTGTCTGAATAATTTAACCATTAATCTATATGGGAACTTCTCTCATTCTTACAAATTTGCATCTAAACCTTCTATAAGACAAAGGACAAAGAAATTCATCAGAGAAATTAGCTGCAAAGATTTTTCCCCCAGTTAACTCTTTTAATCTAGCTGCACTGATTTTGCTTATGTAAACAAGTTTCAAAAACAGAAAAAACTAAGTTACCCAATCATCTACAAAAACAGATCCTAAATCCTTGATGCTCACTTTATTTTGCTGGGTGAGTCAGCCCAAATGAACTCTCAAGTTGTAACTAAAAAAATACTAGAAGAATTTATGAGTAAACAAGAGAGAAAATGCACTCTGAAGTAGAAAATGGATAATTTTGATTACATTAAATCAAAAAGGTTTTACACAAATAAACCTAATGTGGCTAAGATTAGAAGGAATGCAGTAAATTAGAGGAGGGGATTTATAGGCAGTGTTTTGGAGAGAGGTCTCATATCTAAATATATAGAGAGAACTTTGTTAAGAATATGAGCCATTATCAAATTGATAAACGGTCAAAAGATATGAACAGTTTTGGAATCAAGAAATCAGAGCTATATGTAACCACAGGAACAAATGCTCCAAAATCATTACTGATTAGAGAAAAGCAAATCAAAACAACTGAGATATCACACACCTATCAGATTGACTAAAGTGATAAAAGGACAAATGATAAACATTGAAAGGGATGTGGAAAGAAAGAGATGTTGACGCTAATACACTGCTGGTGGAAATGTGAACTGATCCAACCATTATAGAGAGCAATTTGAAATAATGCCCAGAGAATTATAAAACTGTATTAACTTACTAACCCAGCAATATCACTATCAGATTTGTTTCCTAAGGTGATCAGGGGAAAAAGGAAAAGAACCTTATATTCTAAGTATTTATAGCAGCTCTCTTTGTGATGGCAAAGAACTGGAAATTGAGGGAATATGACTGTGATGAAATACTAATGGAAAGACCGACATGAAATTTTGAAGAGTGAAATAAGTAGAACCAATAAAACATTATATATAGCAACAGAAATACTGTTTAAAGAATAATTTGTATATGTCCACCTCCAGAGAAAGAACTGATAAAAAGAAGAAAGACAGCTTTACATATACAGGTATCCCTTACATATTGCAACTTTCGCCCATTGCAATTTCACCATATTGCAGGTCAACATAAGAAATTAAATGGGAATTTTGGAGAGAGTTTGGTGAAAGTTACAGACAAGTAAAGACCAGTAGATGAAAGAAAATGTTCAGAAACACATAAAATATATGTGTAGTACTGTATAATCAACATGCTGACCAAATATTTAACCCAAATTTCATAAAAAGACACTGTAAACACTCCAAAAAAGAAAAATTTCCAACTTCTTCTCTGGTAACTGTAAAAGATACACAATGATCCACCATAGTTCTAAAGGGCTCATGAGAGAAAAGACTGCTCACTCCCAGAGGGAGTAAACTCTTAAGTACAGATTGAGGCATTTTTTTTCTTTTTTTTAAATATAGCTAATGTGGAAATTTGTTTTGCAGGACTTTATATTTGTAATTGGTTTTGTATTTCTTGAATTCTCTCAATCATTAGGGGAAAGGCTGGGGAAGAGAATGGATCTAGAACTGAAAATAAAATGTAATTTTAAAAAAAATTTGCCTTTTCATATTCTTTGCCATTTACTGAATAGTACTTATATTACTAGATTTTTATAAAGTCATTCATACTCTACAGTAGATGGATGGTAAAGAGTATATAGAAAGTTGGTGCTAGAGACATAAAGACCCACATTCAAATCCACTTCAGATACTTACTATTTGCATAATCTTGA
The DNA here is from genome assembly GCF_016433145.1 of Gracilinanus agilis. Lineage (NCBI taxonomy): Eukaryota > Metazoa > Chordata > Mammalia > Didelphimorphia > Didelphidae > Gracilinanus > Gracilinanus agilis. Next base: position 636,908,493 of record NC_058130.1, on the reverse strand, counting down.
GTACCTCACTTAGGATATTTGTCTTAAGTTTCCTGATCTGTAAAATCTGGATAATAATAGCACCTAAGTCCCAAGGTTATTGTGAAGAATGAAATGAGAAAACATTTGTAAAGCACTTTACAAACCTTAAAGCATTATATAAATGTTAGTTGATATTGCTTGACATTATAGGATGGGTACCAGAGGACAGCAAGTCCTGGCATAGTTAAGACTAGAGAGTGTGTGGAGTGGAATCTTGGGGTCTGCACCCTAACGTCACTCTAATGGGGAGACTTGATAAGATGCTGGCAAAGAAAATGCAGCCTTTATTAGGAAGGGGAAAGGATGAAGGCACTGCTCTGAGTAGTCTACTCAATAGAAATGTCCAAAGATATACAAATGAAGTCAGAATTTATAGGAAATCAATACAATGCTCCTCTTTTTGTTACCCACTACCTGTGTGTAACACAATGTCTGTGTATGTTATATTTTCTTTATCTTGCCCTACCCTCCTTAAGTTTCCTAGCATTCTGAAACTCATGGGAACATTTCTAAGTTGAGTCAGAGTTTAGACATAGCCAAGGCCTTTCAGACTGAAACATTTGGGACAGGGAGTCAACACTGTAGCTGTAAGTTTTAGGAGTTTTCCTATAGGAATGTTCCATCAGCATTAACCTTTTTAATATTGATCGTTAGGGCTATTAAGAAAAAGGGACAAAATAGGGGGTTTTGGCCACATTAGAAAAGAGTGAATTTAAAGGTGTATATTTATGTATATAAAACTGCTTAGGGAGGGGGAGTTTCTCTATTCTTCATAAGGAGAGATTAGTATCTCCTTTCTGAAGGTCACCTAACTTTCATTAATTTTCTATAGGAAGTTGCCAATCTAGGATTACTAATACTAATTAATATATGCTGGAGGATACTGCATGATTTTTAACCCACACAGGAGAATAGATGAACAATGCTTGGGAATGGGGTTTAAGGGGTCAGACAACTAGTCCAGTCAGTTTGAAGCAGAATCAAACAAATATTTTACTACACACTTACTATATGGCAGTGGTAAGCTCTAGGGATATAAAAAGAAGGAAAAGACAGTCCCTGGGACAAGGAGCTAGTGAGGGAAACAGAAAAATATGTACAAACACACTATAAACAGGGGAAGCAAGAAAGCATTAACAGAAGGAAGTCACTACAATTAAGGAAATAAGTGATAATGACGGTGATGAGGATGCAGTCAGATGTTGATGAAGCCAATTCTTAAGTTGATGCTGGGGATAGAGCTTTGAACCCAGGGCTGGTAGAAAGACTTGAGTTCAAATGTGAACTCAGATGCTAAATCGCTATATGACTTTGGACAAGTCACTTAATTGGTTAGCCTGTTTCCTCATCTGAGAAATAAGGATGATAATAGCGCCTACATTACCAGGTTGTGAAGAGAATCAAATGAGATAACATTTGTAAAGTGCCTGGCACTTTGTAAGGCTATGTAAATATCAATTCATCATTATTGTTTTGGTGGGCAGACCAAGGCCTCCGAGGCAGCCTGGAGGAGAGATTGCAGAGGCCGCCCAGGGCCCGGAGCTGGTTCAGGTCTCAGATATGGGGCTGGAGACTGTCTTAAGAGGTCACCCAGTGTGCTCCCCCCTCATTCTCCCGACAAGGATGCGGCAGCCCCCAGAACTGGAGAGGCTTCCAGGGCCGCTTAAATGAGAGTACGAGAAGACTGGAATGCTGCCCTTCCTTTCACTTCCCTGAGTAGTCAGTGGCAGAGATGGGCTCGGATGGTCAGTTAAGGGCCTCCCCCCACTTCCACCCCGGGACGGCTACAGCCCGCGCGGGGTGGATTTGGGGAACCGGCAGGAGAGGTGCAGTGAGGGCTGCGCCGGGGGCCGGAGCCCCAGTCCCAAATCCAAACGCCTGAGCCTCCAGAACCCGAGACACGACCGTGGCCAGTCCTGCCTCCTCGATTATCCTCTCTCGCTGCTAGACCCAAGACCTACCTAGACCTGGAACAGTCTAAGACCCCTGGGCCCAAGTATAGCACGTCTGAAGTCTCCAACCGGCGCCACCCAAGCAGCATGCACAGCAGGTAAGAAGGAAGACGCATGCGCCGGATGAATGGCTTTCTCGCGTGGCCGGGCTTTCCTGGGAGACTACAACTCCCAAAATGCCGCGAAGCGCCGCCTGCAGAACGTGTTCTTTTTGCCAATGAGATTTTGCACCTCCTCTGGTCTAGTGAGGGGAAAGAGCTTTAAGTGAAGCAGTATTTATTTTCCTTGCTCATTTCTCCGTGAAAGAGTAACTAGATAAAAATTAGTTATGTCGTCCCTGATTAAGAAAGTGATCAGCACAGCGAAAGCACCAGCTGCAATCGGACCTTACAGGTAACGGCACGTGTAAGAATGGGCTTGTGTACGTACAATAGGGGCGGCTAGAGCTGAAAGGGACTTTAGAGGTCATCTAACCATTTTACAGGTGAGAAAACTGAGACCCAGAGAGGGGATGTTACAACGCTGCTTAATGGCACAGTCGGGGTTGGAATACAAGTCTTTTGTTGACCAGCATAATCCTGTTTGTGGCCACAAATACAAAATACGATTTTAAACTTGCTAAGTGATTGTTGTTTTTAGCGATGTTAAGAGAAGGCATAGTCAGTTTCTGGAAACCTTGACTAAAGTAATGGATTCTGTATGTCGTTTGTGTACCTTGCACGCTGAACAATAAGAGATAAAAGGTACCACCCTCGTGATTCTCCAGCATTTACACACGTGAAAACTGAAGTCCAGAAATAAACCAATTTGCCTAAAGGAATACAGTAAATGAGTGTAGGAACCAGAACTCCAGGCTGGACATTCCAACTTCAAGGCACCTCCCAAACATTAACCGGTTTTCCCTCCTGTATCTTAGTTCTTAATCTTTTTTTTTTTTTTTTTTTTTTTTTGGTCAGGGCCTTTTGGGGAGTCTGCTGAAAACAATGGACTCCTCAGAAATATGCATATGTGTACATATATATTTCATGACACATATACACACATATATATATTTAAAATAAGTGAAAGAAATGCTAAATTTTTATTAGAGTTTAATGGGGGAAAAAGTATTCTTTTCATTCCCATCCAGCTTTACAGAAATTTATCCAGAGCCAGAACCCCTGTTTGCCTGGGCTTTTTCCAAGTCCTAACCAGATTGGTGCTATGGAAACTGAGCAGGCCATCTTGGTAAAACTACTGCAGGAGAAGCAAGGCTGCAAGTTTGAGGAAATTAGTCAATCCAGTAGAAAAATAAAAATGTTTTGTTTTTACAAGAAGAATGAAAGAAACTATACTTTAAACAATTATTAGCCTGCTGTTCAGCATGAGGGACTGTGCTAGGCACCTTAAGAGAATTTTCCTAAAATGTGTAGACGTGTCTCCCCCACTTAGAGCTCTTTTATCCATAATTGTAGTAATAAATGAAGTATTGCAATTATTGATCTCATCATGAGAAGGGTTGGCCACAAGGTACTGAATTTTCAGACAGTCACTGCAGTTCATGAAACCTACTAAGGTGTTAAGGCAGGGTTGATCTTCAATAATAGAAAGAGTATCCATACTGCTAGTAATGAATCTTTTGATGTATACACATGAGTATACATAAATAAAGCTAGCATTTATATAATGCGTTACCTGGGAGTTACAGTGACTCAATAATTAAGAGCATTGGGCTTAGAATAAGGAAGACCTAAGTTCAAATTTGGCATCAGACATAGCCTATCTGTGTGACTGTGGATAACCCCTGTTTGCCTAGGACAGTGATTGGCAAACTTTTTAAAGAGGGGGCCAAAGGAAAAGAAATGCTCATCTGTCAGGCAACTCTTTCGAAGTTTCATTGTATTGTATCCTATTCATTGTATTCGTCAGATTAGGAATAATGTCACACAGCCGGATAGAACATATCTGGGAGCCACATCTGGCCCACCAGCCATAGTTTGTCCATCACTGCCCTAGGAGGTGGCTCAGTAGATAAAGTTCTGGACCTGGAATCAGAAAGACCTGAGTTCAAATTCAGCCTCAGCTACTTCCTAGCTTTGTGACTATGAGCAAGTCACTTAATCTCTGACTGCATGCTAAAAGGATCCACCAAAGAAGGAAATGGTAAACTACTCCAGTATCCTTACTAAGAAAACCAATAGTCCATGGGATCACAGAGTCAAACATGGCTGAATAACAACAATTTACACATGATTTCATTTACTATAAATCACTTTAACTATTAACATAGTCATCAGGCTACTCCAGCCAGTCCTTGTTTATTGAATTTTTTTTAACAGTATACTTCAAAAGTCAGAACAAATTGTCAAGTCACTATATGGAATCCTGGGCAGGGTTCACCTGTCCCTCATGCCTGCCTTTAATTGCATCTCATGTTTACCATATTGTATTTGAAACTTGGTCTAATTGTAAGCTTGGCCAGAGAATCTGGCTTTAGGATATGGCTCAGAATGTTGATATATTGCATAAAAGACAAATAATTCAAAAGCACCAATATGCAGTGACCAAGAAGTAACAATTTATACCAGTGATTACAGATTCAGTCAACTGCTAAGGCTTTGATTCACTTCTGAGCCATATAAGGTTACTTGTTGGAGGCAATCATTAACCAATTTCCAAGTTTCTTTGTTTCACTGTTACATTATTTCTTTCCACCACGATCTAGGGCTGAGCTTAGAATCAGAAACACCCAAGTGCAGATATTTTCAGAAACATTTATTTACCAGCTATATGACTCTGGGCAAGTTACTGAACTTAGCCTAAGTTTTATGATCCCTAAGCCTCCTTAAGAAGTCCATTTGCCACCTTGACACACACACACACACACACACACACACACACAAATCTGCTGTTTACACTGTATGCATCTTGTATGTGCATAATTTTCTGTATGTTGGGTCTCCTATTTTTGTTGTTTTCCTTTTGTATTCACTTGTACATGTACATGGCATCTAGTAATAATTACTTAATCAGAGCTTGAATAACAGACTATATATCTATATATATAACAGAATGTATATATATATACATATATATATATAAAACAGAATATACATCTAGGTCAGGTAAAAGTATGCATGTGTTTCTGTATTAATATATATAAAGTGTATTAGGTGTGCACTTAAACTATCAGCTTCTAGATAAATATTATTAAGATTGGAGCATGGGGTCTTCATAAAACACCAGGCACTGAGAAACCCCTCAAACCACTATAACCACACAGGTCTCCTCTCAGTTCCTTAGAAATACCTGCGGCTGGTTGTCTTTTGAAAGTACGTTCACTAAAAAGTCTCCTCACTTGTCCCTTCCATACAAATGAAAAACAAAAATGGGGGCAGAATGATGCTATTGTACTAAGATGAATTGCTCCAAAAATGGAATTGGTAGTTTAACAATCAGTACCTCAGTCAACAAGCATTCTAGGCCTGTTGTGTGCCAGACACTTGCTAGGTGCTTAACATGACATTCAACCAACACTTTTAAAGGAGTCTTACAAATCCCAGGGATTTTTTGGTTAATTCTAATGAGGTAGGCAGGGCAAATGTTTTCCCCATTTTTCAAATGTAGTGTAGTGTAAGTGATTTGACCACGGTCATCAAGTAAATCAGTGGTAGAGGAAGAGCGAGAAGTCTCCAAAATCTCCTTTCCAGGGCTTTGAAACTCTCCTACTGCCTCCAAGAGGGCTGAGCTTCCATGCTGCTGAAATTTTATATTATGGCCCAATATCACTTGTGTCGTTTTTTATATCTCACTGTCAGCAAATATTTTGTTATTTTCATTGAATCCTTGGAAGGATAAATAAAGATCTTTCTCTTTCTATTGGAAGAGGAATTTGGGGTTTTGAAGTAGTCTGTTAGAGTTAACATAACTAACTCGATTTTGTCCTCTATTTGCCATTTCTTGCCCTGTTATGTATGCCTCAGCAGGCTGTCTCCATCAGTATCTCCCTTCCACCTAATCACTGTATAGCTACAGAAGAGGACTCTGGGGACTTAAAGAGTTTAAGAAAGTGTCCCCTTTTCTTTATCTGATAAAGCACCTAGTGTTTCCTATAATAAACTAGTCAGTGCTTACTAACCCCTTAAGGAGGTCTTAATCTCTTTCAGTCTAGTTGAATGACTTGTGGCCACAAAAACACTTATTTCCCTTTGTAACAAGTAGTAAGCATTCACTTTTGTTGTAGAATATCTTTCCAGTGTCACTCTGATTGACCTACTCTGTAAAAAGCACACCTCCTCTTTGCCTGATTAATGAATGATAAACTGGGCTAAATATTATTCAAGCTAAGTGGCACAGTGAGAGTACCTAGCCTAGGGACAGAAGGATCTGAGTTCAAATTTGATCTCAAAGTCACTTTGTGCCTCTGGATAAATCACTTAACACTGTTTGCCTCAGTTTCCTCTTCTGCAAAATGAAGTGAAGGAAATGGCAAACTACTCTAGTATCTTTGCCAAGAAAACCCCAAATGGGATAAAGAAGATTTGGACATCAACAAAACAGAAATTTTATTCATTGTACAATTGTAATTTGTTGTACATTTATCAAAATCAGTAAGTCCATTCCCTAAATGTCTGCCTAATGGGATTTAACCAAATATATTTACATTGATGAGATCTACTATGTGATCTAATTCTCATCGTTGCCTGGAACAGAGTAGACATTTCATAAATGCTTGTTTATTGGATTATTGCTTCATAGTTTGAAGTTTAATCTTCTGACATGACTTAATTACCATTCTACCATGATGTATAAATTATTAATGTAATTCTCAGTTTATTTTCATTATCCTGTAGAGTTTCTTGTCCAGTGCTTTGTCTGGTCTAATCATGGGCAGAAATTTTTCCATGAGTGTAGAGGTTTCACCAAAATAGGAAAATTAAAACCTTGAGCTTTCAGCCTTACAAAATTAGTAATAAGCACAAGGATGGCAGACTGATATTTGCAAATATTAGAAAAAGATACTTTAGAAGGAAATCCCTAATGATTTGTTAAGTTTACCAGAAAATGAAATAACAGTTGAAAGAACTCACAGGTTGCTTCCAGTTGGGGAAAAAGAAAATCCAAGGCTACAAACTCCAAAACACATAGTGTTTATATTTAACAATTTGGTTCAAAAACCAGTTCTTCAAACAGTTAGAAAAAAAGACCTTCCAATATAAAGGAAAGGCAATTTAAATAATGCAAGACTATCACCAGAAAACACAGGAGAGCACAGAATAATGTGTTTCAAAGAGCAATGGATCTCAGGATGTAACCCAAGATACTGCTGAACTTAACTATGAATGGGAAAAAAAGATGAATATGCAATAATATTGGCTCATTTAAAACATCCTTAGGGGGGAAAAAACAGAACTGGAGAGATAATTTACTTCTCAAATACCCAAAATATCAGAAATATAGAAGTGAATAAAGGCAATAATAGCAACTGAGCGACAGCTGTCTTCTTTCTAAATATACAAAAGGGAAAGACCAAAGTTGACCTACCAGATCCTCCAAAGACTTGTTTACATTCAGTTACAGAATATTCCTTAAAGAAATAAAAACAACTTAAATAGTAGGAGGAATATCCAATGCTCAAAACTAGGCTGTGCCAACATAATAAAAAAGATGGTACTGGCATAGTTAAATTTTAAAGCCACATAGGATGTGACAAAGTAATAGCAAAATTCATTTGGAAAAACAAAAGCTCCAAAATGGAAATGATGGAAAAAAGTTTGAACAAAGAAGAAATAGCACTTACAAACCTCAAACTATATTTTAAAGTAGCAGTTATCAGGACTGACTAGTATTGGTAAAAAAACAGGTTGTTCAGTGGAACAGACTAGACAAGGAAGAATCAGAAACAATAGAACTCAACAAACTAGTGTTTGAGAAAGTGGAAAATATAAATAACCTAGGAAAAAACTTATCTGATAAAAACTGCTACGAAAACTAGAAAGCAGTCTGACAGAAATTATATTTAGATCAGTTCCCTATACCAAATTCTACAATACGTTTTAAGTGGATAGATGGCCTTATTATTAAAAATCATATGAAAAAATCAAAAGCAAAACAGATCATATACCTCTCGTAGCAATGGGCAGGCAATCTATTTAACCAAACAAAGCATAGAGGCAATTACAAAAGTTAAAATAGATAACTTTGATTACATGAAACTGAAAAACTGCACATCCTAAAGTAATGCAAACTAGGATAAGAAAGGAAGTGATCAAATGGGAAAAAAAGTCTTTCATCACATTTCTCTAAGAAAGGTTTGGTAAAAAAAAGTCTTTCATCACATTTCTCTAAGAAAGGTTTGGTATGTAAGGTCTATAAGCAACATACACACATATAATTAATAGTCATTTCCTAATAGACATGTGGTCAAAGGATATGAACAAACAGTTCTCCAAAGAATTGCAAAACATTCACAACCACATGAAGTAATTCTCCAAATCACTAGAAACAAGAAAAATGCAAATTAAAACAACCCTGAGGTTTCACTTCATACCTGCAAATTGGCAAAAATAACAAAAAATGGCAATATTGGCATTCATTATTCATGGCGATTGTTGATGGAGCTATGAAATAGTACAAGTATTTTGGAAAGAAATTGGAAGTTACACAAATAAATTGACCAAAATGTCCATACTATTTAAGCCAAAAATTCTATTACTGCCTTTGTACCCTCAAGAAAGCCATTGATAAGAGGAAAGTCCCTATATACATCAAAATATTTATAGCAGCACTTTTTATAATATCTAATTGAAAACAAAGTAGATGCCAGTCATTTCAGGAATGGTTAAATAAATTGTGGTATATGAACATAATGGAATGTTACTGTGCTATAAGAAATGATGTGTGTGATGAATATAGACAAGGATGGAAAGATCTATATTAATTGATGCAGAATGAAATAAGCAAAACCAAGAAAATAATATATATATAACTACCACAACGATTGTAAATGAAATCAACTACAAACCAAAAAATAAAAAGTGAAAGTAACCAAATTATAAAGATCATGCAGGAATCAAAGAAAGATGAGAAGATACCCCAATCCATCCTGCTTCCTGGAAAGTTTTGGTTTTTGTTTGTTTTTTATCTTTTCAAAGTATCAAGCAGTTGTGCTAATTTCCCCCCCCTCATCCCCCCACAAAAAAATTACTATTTTCTCTAGGAGATGACTCTCTGGGAGAAAAGGAGATAACTTTGAATAACAATGATGACAGGAGACAACAACAAAAATGTATTTTTTAAAAGAACCATTTGGGGAAAAAAAATCTGTTTAATTTATATTTGTATTCTGGTTGTGTTGTGACCCAGCTCAGGACTGTCTGTCCAGAAAAAAAGCCAAAATGTGCCAAATGAACATTTTGGCCTTGGCAATAGAATGGAGAGGGTGTTGTCACCAATTAACCAATCAGCACTTTTCAGAAAATCTGTGTGACAAACCCTCTTGATTATAACCTCTCACTATTATTGCATTCATATTATCAATTTCTAACATTGCCTAGATGATGTTTAAGCTTTTAAAATTATTAACAGATCGTGCTTTAGAAATGTTCTTAATATTAGAGGTCTTTTGAGCTGGAAGATAGGATATGCCTCTCTGGTTGGTCAAGTATAGTCTTTGGTCTAGAACTAATTCATCCAGTACCCCACTAATTCATTCATAGAGCCCTTGTAATCAAGAAGTGTCAAATGTCTGAAAATTTTTCCTAACAAAAAGACCAAGATAAGACCTTTGAAATAATCTTGCTCAATTTTTCATTTTGCAGCTAAGAAAATTGAAGCCCAAAGAAATGAAATTTTTACTTTTACAATTGCCACATTCATAGCAGAGCCAAGATTTCAATACAAGTGTTCTCTAACGCTAAATTTATTGTTCTTTCCATTAAGCCAGTGTGTCAAAAACGCTTCTTAAAATAAATTATAGAGGAGGAAAATATGTCTGGCTAAATTATATTTAAGGAAAGATTTAATTATTCTTTTATATAGAGTTTAGGGCATGTGACGGAAATTTGGTAAATATTAGCTCTTGCTGATGGTGTTCCACCTTAGAGAAGTTTACAAATTAACAGGTTAACAGTTATCTATTTGTGGGCCAAGTAAGTCATGCAGAGATGGCCATTTATTTTAATTTTTATTTTTTGAATTGAAAATTTGTATTTAATTAAGAATATTTTTCCACGATTACATGATTCATATTCTTTTCCTGCCTCCTAATCCTCCCCCCCCTTAGTCAACACACTGTTCCACTGGGTTTTACATGTATCATGATCAAGACCTATTTCCGTATTATTGATATTTGCACTAGAGTGATTGTTTAGCGTCTGTAATCCCAGTCATATCCCCATCAACCCATGTGTTCAAGCAGTTGTTGCTCTTCTGTTTCTACAGAGATGGCCATTTTTTAAATAAACAGGTTTTATGACTTCTCTCTTTCCAGACTTCCTAAGTACTAGTTAATCTCACTAATTCTAGTTCTCAAGAGCCTATGCTGTAAACCATACATGACATTTACTAGAGATTCTTTTACTCATAACAAAATTAGAGGGGAAAAATAAAAATATTCTTTAAAAAATCAACTTTAAACTAATTCATAGGTCTATTAAAGTGCTTACTTCTCTGATTTCAGAAACAGATGCAAGATATCAGGATTTTCTCTTCTTAGTTAGCAATGTAAGTGACCGACAAATTTATCTCAAATGTAGGATTCCTTTAAATGCTTATAACTGTTCAGTCAATACTAGCATAGTTTGCTCTTTTTACTTATAGATTTTTCATTAAAAAGCACAAAAATGGAACATTCTCTTATTAATTAAAAGTTCATTGACCAAAACACTTGTTTTTTAATCTTTGTTCTAACTAGTTATAAATAACAATTTGTCTTCAACGAGTTTTTTTTTTTTTTAAATTTTTTTTTTTTTTAACCCTTGTACTTCGGTGTATTGTCTCATAGGTGGAAGATTGGTAAGGGTGGGCAATGGGGGTCAAGTGACTTGCCCAGGGTCACACAGCTGGGAAGTGGCTGAGGCCGGGTTTGAACCTAGGACCTCCTGTCTCTAGGCCTGACTCTCACTCCACTGAGCTACCCAGCTGCCCCCTTCAACAAGTTTTGGGGGAAAAAACAATAATTCATTAATATAATGAATACCCACTCCCACAAAAAAATACTTCTGTGTGGTAAAAACTATATATTTACTTAATAAACTTTTAGAATTTAATTTAAAACATAATAATTGCTCCTTTTCATTAACAGTCAAGCAGTGCTGGTAGACAAAACTATGTACATCTCCGGACAGATAGGCTTGGATCCTTCAAGTGGACAGCTAGTGTCAGGAGGTGTGACAGAGGAGGCCAAACAGGTAAGATACTTTTGATACTGGATTTTTCTTTTCTTTTTAAATATTGAGCAGTTCAAAATCAGGCTAAGTGATAAATCTCACGTGTTTTAGAAATATTCTCAGCTAATATTGGTTTCTTCCACTAAAGTCTGTTCTTTGTGCCAGGAAAGTAATGCTGAGTCCTCAATGCCAAATCAGAAGAGCTCAAGCTGGGGCACGTCATAAGAGGCTGGATAGGCTCTGAGTGATGAACTGGATGTCTATCCCAAAACTAACCTTTATAGAGTCATAGCAGTGTATCATCAAAGAAATGACTTTAAGCCTAGTGAAAATTTACAGAGTATATCAAAAAATCTTTACAATGAGAGAGTAGTTCAGTACAAGACTCTAAAAAGGAGTTAAGGCACCTAAGAAGATATAATAGGATGTTGCTTCTCATTGGTTTGCAGTAAACAATTAAACAGGATGCCAGTAACTTATTTGCAAAAAGCTCAGCTGGAAAGAATCTGAAGTTCAGTCTAAACATTTCTGTCACATAAAGCCCTTGAATGGCAAGATAGTAAAAGATGATGGATTTAAGTTAATGATAACTTTCTGGTATCAATGCCTTAAGCCTTTTTGCTTTATATTATAGGCACTTAAAAACATGGGGGAAATTCTGAAAGCTGCAGGCTGTGATTACACTCATGGTGAGTTAACTGATACTATTTTTACTAAGTGTTAGAAGAATGAATAGACTTGCAGATCCAGAGCAGAAAACCAGGAATTACAGGATGGCAGAATAACTTTTGAAAGATCCAATTTTAAACTTTACTGAATTACAGTCAGCCTTCCTGGGGTTTTAGCCCACCTTGGTATTGATCTAACAGACCTTTGTTTATAGCTCAAGGATTTTACTTCCTTTATTCTAAAGCATCATTGAGTCTAAATACTGAATCTCAGAAACTAGAGGAATACTCTGAACTTTCTTGATTCCTTGGATTCAGAGTTTTGTTGTACCACTTAATCTTTAGTTGGATTTTCCTGTTTTTTCTGCTTCGTTTAAAAATATATTCCTTCTTTCTATTCCAAATATCAACTCTGGATGACAAGAGTATGGTTTTTAGAATTTTTTTACAAGAGAATATACAAATTTAACATTAAAACACCAGGGAAAGTAATCAAAATAGTGTATTAATAACACCTAGTCTCAGGCTAGATATTATGTAAGTTTTCTAAGCTATTCTCTCTAGCTATAGTTTCCCAAGGCAATGATCCTCTACCATACTGTCCCCTTTCCTGGGAGCCTCCTCCTTCCAAGCTGACTTAAAGTAATCAAACTTATTGGTTCATTCTTCAATTCTCAGCTCAGATAATCAGAAAACCTCCTGATTTAATAATGGTTTCATAGTCTTAATTAATCATGTACCCTTCTGTGACCACAAATTAATATATTCATGGGCGGACACCTGAGGAGAATTGGAAACTGAGGGAAAATGGGTGAGGGGGGAGGGGACAGAAAGAGAGAGAGAGAGAGAGAGAGAGAGAACGAACATAACAAAGGAACAGACTCAGAGAGGTGGGATGCAGCAAGTGTGCTGCTTTGGTGGTAGTAAAGAGAGAGTGGGCTGCGCATATACCCAAACTTTTATTGGAGAATCAAGGAATGTGGAATGGGAGGTAACTAATGAACATGTGACACGGTATGGGATTTAACATTGGCTCAATGGACAACCACGTGATCAAAGAGGAGGAGTCTAATCAAACATGTGACCTGGTAAGGAATGTGGTCTGTTAAGGTAGGAGCTAGGACCCTGCGGCAGCCAACGCCCTTCCCAGGAATTCTCCCAACCATTTGGTTTGGAGAGTGGTCAAAATTAACAGAGTACCAATTACATGCAATGATCAAGAAATACTATGACCATGAGTCTGGTACCCGAGCACATAGGTTACAATATCCATACATCAATAATACTTTCAAAATTAGAATAGATCTGGTATGCCACAAATCACTATTTAACTACCATTCCCTCTTACCTAGAAACAAGGAAATAAAATAAAGGCAATGATCTGTTTCTTATAAAAATTTAATACAGTACTACTTTGAAAGCATACAATAATAAACTCATGTGCTAAAAGGATCTTCTGATCATTAGAGAGATTAAAAAAAAAAATAGGCTGCCTCACAGGTTGGTGAGTAGCTTCTCACTTAAGGTTTTCTTTTTTCTTTTTTTAAAACCCTCACCTTCTATCTTAGAATCAATACCAAGAACTAGTTCCAAGGCAGAAGAGCAATAAAGGCACTTGGGGCAATAGGGGTTAAGTGACTGGTCCAGGGTCACACATCTAAGTAGTGCCTGAGGCCAGATTTAAAACCAGGACTCCCTGTCTTCAGACATGGCTCTCTATCTACCGAGTCATCCAGCTGCCCCTCACTTGAGATTTTCAACCAGATGCTATCATTGGACCTTTTTCTTTGAGTTGATCTAGCAGTCAATGTAAAATCATTTTTCTCTCCATATAAAGTAATATAAAAAAGTAATGTTACTTTTTAAATTATACTCTATTCACATTTTACGTAAGCATAAAATCCTATTCTTTTTCCAAAATAAATTTGGGGTCTAATGAAGTCTCACATAATGACCAATATGTTTTCTAGTGGTAAAGACAACTGTTTTGCTGGCTGACATCAATGACTTCAATGCTGTTAATGAAGTCTACAAGCAGTGTAAGTAACTTGTTTGTTTCTCTTTTGTGTGCAGTATAGTCATGGATCATCTTCAATTATTAAAATGTATTAAATAATATGTATTTAAAAGATGATAAGTGGTTTCCCAAAGAATGAATGGTATTTTCAGGGTTCAAGAGCAGAATTTCAAAGTTGAGCATTTTGGAGGTGATGTGGGTCCATGAGTCATTTCCATGCTCATTTGTAGCTTAAAAGTAAAGTAGAGGAGGAAGGCATTGGAGCTAGCATTGCAGAAACCAATCAGGGTGTTTATAAGTTTTATACTTCGTTACAGTTACTCCAATGCAGGTCTTATCTCCTCTAATTAAACTGCAAGTTCCTTAGGGAAAAGAAAATGCCTAATTAACCATTGTATCCCAGAGTTTACAGCACAGTGTTTTGCACATAGTAGGGACTCCATTTGGGGTGTGGAAGGGAGGGAATGAATATGAAACTCAAAAATTCAGTTTTTCTTTTTTCTTTTTTTTTTTTTTGATACAAAAATCAAAGGTTCAAAAACCACAAGAACATCTTTTATCTTTTTTTTTTCAGGAGGTTGAAACATTTAGAGTAGAAAGGTATTGAGTCACAGTAATCATTATACAAAGTATTTTTTTAAAATATTTTTAAAAGTATTTTTAAAAAAGCAGTCTTACTTTTTCCTGTGATTGTACTTAAATAAGATTCTTGATATTTAATTGATATATTTTAAAAATGTGTCTTGAAGATGTTTTCTATACATTTTTAAAATCTTTTAAATTCAGATTTCAAGAGTAATTTTCCAGCCAGAGCTGCTTACCAGGTTGCTGCTTTGCCCAAAGTAAGTTATTTTAACATGACACATCATTTTAGATATTAATTTCTATGATATAGTATGGATATTCAACTAGCATTACTGGATATTTTTTAAAGCGATTTATTTGAAGGCATTATGTAGTTGAAGATATACAACACACATGGAGAAAGAAAGAAGAACTAGACTTGGTTTCATTGGTATAGGGAACTCTTGTGTGAGGAAAATCCCTTTACCAATGCATTTCAGCATCTTAGAGAATTGTTGTGTCATCTGAATATTCCCATTAATTAGGAAGATAATCTCTAAACCAAAGTATGGTTCAGAAATCCCTGGGAGTCTTCAAAAGCCTTGCTTTCATGAGATCAAAATTAAGACATTTTCATTTTAAGTATGTTAAATATCAATAGATAAAACCACCCAAAAAAAGTTCCTGAGTTTGACAGATGGCACTGTTCTCAATTTTTAAGACTGTAAAGGGGTTTATAAACCAAAAAGATTAAGAACTGCTGCATCTCACTCCCATTTTTATGTGAATGTTAATACCTATCCCAGTGTGGTTGTGAAGATCAAATGAGATATTTTGATACTTCAAAGAGTTATTTTCATTTTAATAAGGTATCTCAACTAATTAATGACACAGCTGCTACTAGATTTCCTGCTAGATTGAGGTTCAGAATAATCATTTAAACCTAAAACAATAGAAATATGTTTGGATAAGTGTCATAGAAATTTAGTCTATTCCGTTTCCTAAAAGCTTTCATCTTCTTGCATGTCTGATTTTTAGAGTACATCCTTGTCCATATATATTTAGTTGCTCTTTCCTCACCTCAAATCACAATGTTTATTTCCCTACAAGGATGTTCTTCTCACTGAATTTACTTAAAATTCTCTACTGCTTAACATTTGTTTTCTATCCATGGTTTTACTGCTTTCCCTTTTGCCATTATTTAGCATATTAGATGACATTAAGCTTGAGATATGCTGGAATAACATATTTTATTTTTTTGGGAATATGAACTATATTCTTTAGTACACAATCACCTTCATTATTTCATTATTTTTCCCACAGGGAGGACGTGTTGAAATTGAAGCCATAGCAATCTCAGGACTTCCCACAAAATCCTGACTATAAATCATGCCTTCCGTTGTTTTGCCAACTGTATTTGGTTTAGGAATAATGATCAATTTACTTCTAATTCTTGAAATTAATGTCAGATACTATATGCCTTAATAAAATGTGTGAAGACTTTCTAATATAGAAATTACATTTTCTCTAGGAATTAGGGGTTATTTTATGTCTGAAAGGGAAAAATTAACATTTATAGAATTAAATTCTACTAAATTCATGATTTGAGAAATATTTGACTGATGTTCTTATAATTAACTATTTAATTTTATAAGCAAAATTAACTAGAAAAAATAATTTTATACATTTCAATTAGTTGCATGTAATGCCAAGGATTTAAAAGAGGGCAAATCCCTCAAAAAAACATCAACTTTTCAAAAAAGAATTTCCACTGTTATAATTGAAATTCCTGGGTCTATGGCAAAAGTTAATGGAAAGGAAAAAAATTAAAAAGAAAGAAGTTAATGGACCAAAAATTTCTAAATGACAAATTTATTTTTCTAATGGAAATAAAATGAAGACATGTATATTTCTTGTGTTGTAACATTCATTTCAGAAATGTCATTGATATGAAAGTTTCAACCATCGGAATTTTTACATTAGAGGCAATACAGTTACTTCATCATCAGTACTACTTACACATATATTAGTGACACTGTGCCAATAATTTTTAAAAAGCAAGTAACAGCAGTGGTTCTTTCCATACACAATAATATTAAGGATAAAAAAAGACACAAACAAAACAGATCTTGCTCTCAAGGAGCTTACAATCCAGCTGGGGAAGAAAACACATTCATTTATAGCAATATACAAAAGATAAAAGATAATTTGGAGAAAGAAAATGCTAAAATCTGGGAAGAACAGGGAAGATTTCATAAAGGTGGGACTAGGGGAATCGTGGGAATTTAATAGGTTGAAAAAGGGGTGAATTCCAAGTTTGAGGATTTCCAGTACAGTGATACAGAACTAAGACATGTGGGTGTCGTGTGAGGAAAATAGGGAACCACTAGAGCTTATTGAGCAGGGGAGTGACATGAAAAGACCTCTGCTTTCAAAAAACCACCTAATGCTGTAGAAAAATGGAGTGAAATGAGGAGGGAGTTGAGGTAGAATGAATAAGTAAGGGATGCTAGAGCAGCAAGGTAGCCCAGGGGATAGAGTGCCAGGCCTGGGATCTATAAGACTTGAATTCATATCTGGCCTCTGACACTAGCTTTGTGGCCATGGTCAAGTCACTTAACCCTGTTCACCTCAACTTCCTCATTTATAAAATGAGCTAGAGAAGGAAATAGAAAAGCATTCCAGTGTTTTTGCCAAGATGTGGTCACGAAGAGTCAACACAACTGAACAACAAAAAGAGAATGATGAATCAAGGATGAGAGTGAAGTTGTAAACCTGAGTTAACTAAAAATGATGATGGTGGCACTCCCAAGATAAACAGGGAAGTTTGGAATATGTAAGTGTTAAAATTAATGGTTTGGCTAAATATATGAAAATTAAATCTTTTATTTATAAAGTAGAGAAATACAAAAACGGTAGAAAAGACATTAACCTATCTAACTAAATATTGTTCCAGTGCTTGGCTCAGCCAGGACTTGTTTAACCTTCAATCAGAATTAAACTATCTCCAGAAGACAAGAAGGGAAAATCAGATATCCACTCACCCAAGACAATGACTGGAGCTGAAGGTGACTCCTGAGGCCTACTTTCAAGCAGACCTTCTTGAAGCCAACTTCTTGGAGTGACTCTCTTTTTGGAGTTCACTCTCTACTAGCTTCCTTCACCAGACTGCCTGCTTTTATGGTGGTTTCCTGTCCCTGCCCCTTTTCATGGGGGCCAGTCACAGTTTCCAAATTGTCTCAGTTGTCACCTTTGGATTGACACCTTTCTGAGTGTGTGAATTCTTAAGTTTTTGGCTGTTTGAGTTTGGGGAAAAAGGTGGAGCTCTTTAAGTATCTTGCTGGCTTCTCACCTAGCATCAAGCAAGGTATGAACTCGCTAAGTAGTTTGTGAGCTCCTCCACCTAGTTCAAGCTTGTGTTGATTCAATCAAAAGGAAGACAAAGGAGAGCTAATCTTGTCCTCACAATCTAGTGAGGTACTAAGTAGGGGTTCTTAAGTTATTGTCAAAGTTTTAACTCCAACTAGGCAAAGAGAACAAAGGATTCTTTTTTCACAAGTGTGAACTCAAAGAGAACCAAGAATTCCCTTTCACAAATACGGGTATGCTTTGGGGAAAGAATTGAGGTTTTAGAAATGTTGAGTTTGCCATGTCTATGAGACATCTGGTTCAAACTTTCTAAGACACAGCTGGTAATGTGGATCTGAAGCTCAGGAGAGGGACTATGAATTTAATATAAATTCTATCCCTTATTTCTTTTGAAAACCCATTTTGGTCAGTGTCAGCCCCATTCTGGGCACAAATTCATACAATGGGAGAATGCCAGAAGCATCCAGCAGCCTGAAAAAAGCTAGCCTCTAGTCCCAAGTGACTCCTGGCATCTGGACGACTGGCCTCTGATCTGGACTAAGGTCAAGACTATCCAGAGACCCAGAAGGAGTAATGTCAATGGATTTCATAAAATAAGGGATTGAGGATGTGGGAAGCTCTTTTTGGGGGGCTTTGGGCTCTTTGCTCACTTGGGCTGAAAATTCTTGCTGGTGTGGCCACTTTTGGCTGTCAAACTCAGGTGATCTTATAATTTTCTCTTTAATTTTTACGAATAAACTAATTAGAAGTTAACATTACAGTCTCCAGATAATTTTAATTATAACAGGATGAAGGCTGCACATATAACTCTGGCAGTCATCAGGATAGAGATGATAATTCATTTAAGTCCATAAAAGCTAAAAAGATCATCAAGTTAAATAATGTAAAGAAAAGAGAAAGGACCCAAGTTATAAAGAAATGCCCAAGCATTTGTTGACAGGCACTGCTGTCAATTATATTTATCAACACATAAAGATATTCTAATAACTGTTTTATTAGGTGCTTGGAGCGTAGGCTCATGGTATCTAAAAATGACCACTAAATAAGCATTTGTATAACATGTAATACTCTAGTTATAGCAGCAAATTCATAATACAGTTGGAATTTACAGCTTCAAAAGGGAAAAATATAGGTTTCAAAGATAAACTTGTAAATAGTTTTGAAGAAGGAGGTCTATATGTCAAAGATAGAAAAGGGTGGGTTAGTTTATGAATAGTTAACAAACAAAGCAGTTTCTCAGGAATTTAAAACTAGCCTTATAATTAATGCTTAGCATAAAGCTAAGCCAGAAATTCTTTCATCTCTAACCTTTTAATCATCTAGGTTAAATTATTGGAAGCCTCTGCTAAATTTCATACCTTTTTCTTTTTAAACCCTTACCTTCTTAGTATCAATACTAAGTATTGGTTCCAAGGCAAAAGAGTGGCAAGAGCTAGACAATGGGGATTAAGTGACTTCACACAGCTAAGAAGTCTCTGAGGCCAAATTTGAACCCAGGACCTCCCATTTCAAGTCCTGGCTCTTAATTCACTGAGCCACCTAGCTGTCTTTTTTTTTTTTTTAAACCCTTAACTTCTGTGTATTAGCTCCTTGGTGGAAGAGTGGTAAGGGTGGGCAATGGGGGTCAAGTGACTTGCCCAGGGTCACCACAGCTGGGAAGTGTCTGAGGCCACATTTGAAACTCAGGTCTTCTTACTTCCAAATTCAACACTATCTACTATGCCTCTGAACCAGCAAGGAGACTGAGGAATATCCAGGCAGGAAGAATCAACAGAGAGAAATGTCACAAAAACCCAAAGAGAAAAATATGTAGGAAGAGAAGATGATAATAGTGTTGAATGTTGCAAAAAAGGTCAAGAAAGATAAGGATTAATTAAAAAGCCATGAGATTTGGCAATTAAAAGATCAATGATAATTTTAGAGGGGGGATTTGAATGGTACGGTTGGAAACCAGATTGCAAAAACGTTGAGAAGAGGGGAAATGAAAACGAAGTATAGACAATTTTTTTCCTAATAGCTCAGGAATTTAAAACTTAGCCTGGTAATGCTAGAAAATGAAGAAAAATACAGGCAAATAATTTGTGTTATAACTAAATAATAGCTGGTATGTTGAAATCCAAGCTGTTATGACTATAATTAAGCTGATAATATATTGATAATAGGTTTGATGGGCAATTGGTAATGCCAAGCTGTTACAGGCAAATCAAAGCTATTATTGATCAGCTAAAGCTATTATAAATAAGCTAAAGTTGTCAGGGCTTAAACTAATTTTTATAGACAGTGGATGGAAGGCCAGAAGCAGTTGAAAAAATAACCCTTATTTATTTTGTTCTATGGGAAGAGGTAGGGAGAGGAAATAGAAGAATAGAAACTAGAATTTAGGAATAGGATAGGAAATCTCTTAACCTTATACTAAAATTTCTAAATAAAATCCCC
This sequence comes from Gracilinanus agilis, assembly GCF_016433145.1. NCBI lineage: Eukaryota > Metazoa > Chordata > Mammalia > Didelphimorphia > Didelphidae > Gracilinanus > Gracilinanus agilis. The sequence goes on along the minus strand of NC_058130.1, from coordinate 636,888,098 downwards.
CCCAAACTGACTGCTTTCTTTGCAGCTTCTTCTTGTCTACAAAGTAGACCTCCTAAACTATTCTCACTAATCTAAGATTGTAATTCTATCTTGCTAACCAATGCTAAAGGAAGAACCTTAAAGTAATCTAACACCAAAAGCTGTCTGAAGCCAACTATCAGATTTAACTGTCAGAATCTCTTGACAGCAAGACACTACTGACACAGGCCTACTCCCAAGTCAGAGAGACTAGACAAGAGACCCCTCTGAGAGCTCCTTCTCACTTAAGGAGAAAAGCTCTCAGTCCAACACACTTTTCCTCAGCTTCGTATGGGTATCTCGACTCTGAAAGTAACTGTCTCAAATTGACTAACAGATCTGAGAGAAATGATCCAGCAACCTGCTCCCAAAGAAGTCAGAGAGACCGCCCTAGAATTCACAGAATTCTCTCTTTTATAGATAGGCCTCCTAAAGAGCTGTTATTTGTCTGCTCTGTTTCTTAAAGGAGACAGTGCGATATTAATAAAACTTCTGCTCTTAATGAGACAGAATGAACATTTAATAAATTCCTTATAACACTTGCAAAGAGCACTGGGCATGAAGTCAAAAAGACAAAAGAGTTCAAATCCAGCCTCAGACATTAGCACATTTTGTGTGGGAAGAACAGTAAAACATGGAAAGGAGTAAAGTATAAGTGGAAAAGTAGGAAGGACCTTTAAAAGATTTGATTATTGGGAGCAGCTGTGTGGCTCAGTGGATGAGAGCCAGGCCCAGAGATAGGAGGTCCTAGGTTCAAATTTGGCCTCAGACACTTCCTAGCTATGTGACCCTGGGCAAGCCACTTAACCCCCATTGCCTACCCTTTACCATTCTTCTGCCTTGGAACCAATACACAGTATTGATTCTAAGATGGAAGGTAAGGGTTTAAAATATATATATTTGATTAATGAATTATAGGACTGGTTTTACCAGTCCTTTCACTGTTTCCCAAATATACTTATATCAATTTTTGTTGATAAGCATTATAGCCTACTAAGTTGATTTAAGCTATTTGCTTATGTAACTTTATGTAACTTATGTAACTTATGTAACTTTAAATAATTCCAAAAATCTGTGGTCCGCTAAAGCTGAGGTTTCAAATTTGCAAGGATGGGCAAAACTCCTGAGTGCTACCTGAACCAGATTAAAATGTAATTGGGGCAGCATGGTAACACAGCGAATAGAGTGCCAAGCCTGGAGTCAGGAGGACCTGGGTTCAACTGTGGCCTCAGACACTTCCTAACTATGTGACCCTAAGCAAGTCACTTAACCCCAACTGCCCAGCCCTTACTGTTCTTCTTCCTTAGACTCAACAGAAGGTAAAGTATTTTTTATGTAATTGGGAAACATTTAAAAAATAAAAATACTGACCAGATTATGTCAATATGTGGTTTTCTAAGTCAATATATAAACAACAGGAATTCTGTTCTATTTGAGTTTGATAACATTGGTCCAAAGGATACTTCTCTCTCTGCCTTGTGGCTATGTATGTTTCCTTAAGATCAGCCAATTCATTCTCCCAGTCTAATTTGATACCCAAGTGTTTGCTGTTGCCTGCAGAAAATTGGAATTAAAGATTTCCAAAGGAAAATCACATAACCAAGAATTATGTCAAAAATCAAATAGGTTCAGCCTTAGAAGAAGCCCCCTGTTATTACTAAAATTCTCTGGGGACTATATGCTAATTTATAATTATTTAATGAATAGTGCTAAATATTGAAATTTTGCAATTGCAAAAATAGTGCTAAATAGTGCAGAATATAAATATTTAGTGAATAGATAGTGCAAAGCAAGCCCTTCATGGGCTTGGCCATGTCACCTAGCTAACTCTAGCTCAATGCTCATCTCTAATCGCCATTCACCAGGAAAGAGAGCCCTCAGCTTCCTATATCCATAACTTATCATAAAGTGAGTCCCGACACCCAAAAGTTCACATTAATGGAACCAATATTTATTTATAATTGTATCTACTGGCCAGGACGGTTTCCTAGTAAAAGCTGCACTGGACTGAAATTACAATGCAGTTTTTATAGGGTGCAAGATACAAAGCAAACAATGTTCATTAGTGAGACATAACCTTGATGAAGCAAGCAAACCTTGTCTAGAAGCCATATTCGTCATTAGCGTGGGGTCCAGGACATTCCATTGTATATCTTATTCTGGACTGGCTGCTTGTGAGTAAGGGAGTCATTTTCTCATGGATCCTGACTGTGTTGTTTTGGTTCTGAGCTGACTGACCTTCACAGAAAACCTCTTTTCTGATTTCTACTTTCCCCAGGAAAAAAACAGGTTTTCTGGTCGATGACTTAGTTTACCTCATTTCATCATCACCACCACCACCACCATTTTGCATGGGACGAAAGGCCAGTGTCTTTCTGGATGCCAGATGGTATTCCTCCAGAACATGCATGCGGCCCCCTCCACTATCCAGATACCCCGTGGGCCCTTATTTATACAATCAGAGGGTGAGGATTGAACAGAAGCCCAGTTCACTAGAAAAATACCCCAAGAATGGTCCTAGGGTACCAAGAAAAGAGGTGCAAACGGGAGTTCAATTCTCACACCTCTACTCTTGTCTAGTCGAAAGACCTGTTTCTATGGTCAATGTTGACTAATTTTTGTTTGTTCAAAACTGATGACCATGATCAATGTAGGGAACTCCTGGCATGGAAATTCCATCTATTGATACAATAACTGTAACATGATGGAAAACATTGACACATTCACAAAGAAAGTCAATAAATCTAATATATGATGTTTTCAAGGATGCTGAAAGACTTTACAACCCAAAATACCTTTTATAGGAGTCTCTTCTGTCAGAAGATTCACTTATTTTGATTAAAGCATTGCCTCTATTAAAAATGGAAGTATTATCTTAACCTCTTCCTCAATCTAAACCCTAGTTAAGAGATGGCAAAATTCAACACGGGGTCATAAGTGACATTCTCTGTCAGTTATCAAAGTACCAGCACCTCCTTAGAATCAGTACCTTGTCTTCAGTTCCAGGTATTTTCACCTTGTGAAATTCCTCTATCATTAAATTTCACTGATCAATGAATTCCAATTTAAGCCCCACAGGGACTCCCCAAGTCCCTAAATCTGGTTGGCTCCCTGGGTTGGAAGACCCAAATTATATGACCACCTACTCTTTCCTGTCTACTCATTGCCTCCATGTTTCCAGACCACAGAATGCTTTTTCTAAAGTCTTATTAATATATTTGTTATTAGTATATTATTACTATTATATACTCTATTAATGCCAATTGCACTACTATATTTATTATTATATTTGTTATTAGTATATTATTACTATTATATACTCTACTAATGCCAATTACAATACCATTTATCATATACAATATGCAATACAATATTACCAATACAATATCATACTAATACCAAATGCAACCTATTCCCATCCTAGAAAGCTTGCAATCTTCCTAAATTGATCTATATTGAATTCCTAAATTGATCTATATAAAAGTGTCCCTAGACCTACTCTGGTCATTTTTATTCCTCATATTCCTTTTTCTTGAGAGAAAAGTGTCTACTCTTCAGAAACAGGAAAGGCAAATTTGAGATTTGTACCAGAAGATTCTCTGGATTATCCATCCAGTCTTCTGGTTTCACAGTCATCACAAGCCAATGGGAAGCCTCTTAACATCATGGAACCCCCTAGCTATAATCCTATGACCGCATCCTAATTTCCCCTATTTAAAATGCTATTCTCCTCACAATCTGTCTCATGTAAATTAGTAGTCAGAGTACATACTACCTCCCATTATTTTCTAATTTACATGAATGTTATACTATTTTTTTCCAGTTTGTTGTTTCCAGAAAGTGGGAAACATAAATATGTAAATTAAAACCTTTCCTATCTCTCCAATCATCAGAATTCAAACCTACATAAGTTACTATATTAATGTTATCCATAAGGATTAGTTCTTGAGGATCCTGGGGATAGCATGAGGTCACTGGGCATATGGTAGAGGGAGAGGACAAATACCCAAAGCATATTTTCTCCTTAACAATTCTGTATAGGGTTATCCCTATAGATGGAATAATAGACACCTGCAGAATAAATATAAACCAGATATACAAATGGTATTAAATATTTAACTGTATACAAGTTTGGCTCCATAGGAATTTTCTACATCAGTTGCCCAAAAGAACTGGGTTCAAATTCTACTTCTGCTATTTTCTTAGGTAAATGCTTTATGTCTCCCTTTCCTCATCCGTAAAATGAAAGTTGCATCCCTTCCAGTTCTAAATCTAATATCCTATCAATTGATGTTGACGGGTTGAGGTTGAAAAAATGAACTAGGAAGGGGCAGCTCCGTAGCACTGTGGTTACAGAGACAGACCTGGAGTCGGAGGACCTCCGTTCAAATGTGTTCTCAGACCCTTTCTTGCTGTGTGACCCAGAGAGATCACATTTGTACCCGATTTCCTCCGTCTCCAAATCCAGCGCTTGTTTCACTATTCTACGAAGAACTGCAATGGAATCCAGGATGCTCCGAACCTCCCAGCCATAATAGACATAATCAGAGCTCCTACAATACCTAGCACCAAGGATAACCATACTGCTCAGACCAAATTAAGTGAGCAATATACGGTGCTTTGTGATGTTTAAAGCACTGTTTAAAGTTATTGTTCTCTTTGGTATTCACAACTTTGAGTGATGGGCCATAGGGAAGGGACGGGTGAGATGGGTGTAACTCTCCTCCTCTGACTCCAAGGCTAAGAAATACCTGAGCTTCCGTTCATTAGGTCAGTCTCAGACCTCGGGCATTATTAACTCTGCTCTGTGCTAGCGCAGGAGTAGAGGGCAGCGGAGGAAAGCGAGGCCGGCTAGCGCATGCCCAGTCTCTCCAAACAACTTTGCCTAACCTTTTAGAAGTGCGATTGCTTCATATCCCGGTAGATTAAACATCCCTTGCGGAACAATCAATCTATACAGAATGACATACTAGGCAAGAAAGGGAAAATTTCCTTCTGAATACGGGAAAATATAAGCAACAGACCACACCGGCCAAAACGCCTCGCTTTACACAACTGCCCTCTCTTCAGAGCTGGAGCCGATGCGCGAGGAAGTGGGCGTGTGTATAAACCGATCAGTCGTATTTGCCTACGTGATCCAAACGAGACTACAATTCCCAAAATTCCGTGCGAGATTCTCTCCTCGTGCACGTGCCTTAACCAGGACCGCTATCTTTCAAGACTTGCAAAAATCTAAAGGTTACTTCAGTGATCGGGAGTTGTACCGGGGGAAGAACTACTTGGTTTTTCGGTGAAGGAATTTTTTTTAATTGCCATGGCTTCCTCAATGAAAAAAGTACTCAGCACAGAAAAGGCACCACAAGCCATCGGCCCCTACAGGTAAAAGTAATAATGCATTCGCTAATAATAACACTCTAGCTTACGAATAATAATTAATGCAGTAGCTTGCGACATGTCACCGGTTAGGTCTCCGTGTGAGCCTGTGATTATGCGGATGAAGTGAGAAGTCCCTGAGAATCTAAAATCAGTTTACTCTTTGATTTAAGTAACTTCCAGCACCAAATCCAAGTAGCATGATTGGTTCTACAAAGGAAGCTAGGAACTGCTGTCTAAATGGGGACAAGAAAACATTTACATTATTTAAATTGTTTCTTGCCTTTAGCTTTTTTGTGTCCCGAGTATGTTTTCAGGGGTAAGGGGTAAAGCCTTGCAATTGCTCTCTCTTGCCTCCTTTAATATATATATATGTATATATATTATGCATAATTATATATTACACATAATAAAATATAAATAATAACAATATTATATATATTTGTTTTTATATCACCTTCATTTCCCAATATATTTTCCCCCTCCCCACTGCTCAGAGAGCCATTAAAAAACAAACAAAAAAACCAGGTCATTTGTTTTGAGAGCATGGCAACAAATTATGCCCCCCCCCCACACACCTTTTTAAAAATTCTTACTTTCTTTTTTAGTAACAACTGTAAGGCAGAGATTCTTTTCTCTTTTTTTGAAACACTTACCTTCTACTTTGGAACCTTTGGTTTTTTAATTGTTAGAAACTTGGATCCACATATAATAAACTGCCTTTGGTTCCAAGGTAGAAGACAGATAAAGGCTAGGAAATGGGAGTTAAGTGACTTGCCCAGGGTCACACAACTAGGAAGTGCCTGAGTTTAGATTTGAACCCAGGACATCATGTCTCTAGGCTTGGCTCTCAAACCACTGAGCTACCCAGCTGCCCCTGAGATAGAGACTCTTAAGACAGAAGGGCAAAGGCTATGTAAATACATCCAGGGCCTCCCAATTCATTGTCTGGCACACTATCCATTGTGCCACTTAGTTTCCCTAACATGTTACTTTCAAATAAAGTCTGGTTGAACTAACCAGGAAGAAAAAGGAAGCTTCTGAAATTGAAACTCCTCTTCCTTTTTATCACCTATAGCACAATGCCTTGCACATGATAGGTGCTTAATAAATACTGATTAGGTTGGATTGGGTATCATCTTCCCCGTTTTGCGCAGATTATTTTTTTCTGTATTAGAATAGTTTTAAATTCTTAGGAAAATAATTGGCAATGAAGTGAAGGCATTTATTATAGGTGGATCCAAATTTCTAAGGATTAAAGAAAAATACAAATATGAGAAAAGTATTTAGAGTATAATAACCAAAACAAGTAGGAATTCCTTGTATTAATAGTCACAGTATTTAACTTAAGACTGTCACTAGCTGGGGTTGCTGGGTGGCACATTTGGATAGAGAGCCAGGCCTAGAGACCTGGGTTCAAATTTGATCTCAGACACTTCCTAGCTGTGTGGCTCTGGGAAAGTCACTTAACTCCCTGTTACCTAGCCTTTATCAATTTTTAGCCTAACAACAGATTGATTCTAAGACAGAAAGCAAGGGTTTAAAAAAAAAAACAACTTTAAAAGATCATCTATAGAGCTGACCTTGGGAGAAAAGAAAGTGTGACTATAACTTAGAGGCAGAGTCTAGGCGGTCTTGGAGTCAGAAGAGAAACCCTGACACTGACATTTACTAGCTGAATAACTGGGGACAAATCCTTTAACTGTTTGGAATTTAAATGTGTAGAGTGATAAATCATCATCATTATCATTATTTCCATGAATTTTTTTAGTGTTATTGTTCTTTCCATTTATATTGTTGGAATTTATATCAGAGTATAGAGTTTATATTCTTGGACTCAATTCATTGTACCACAGGTTTTTAAAAAATATTTTGTAGATGCCACTTTTATGCCTTGGTATTGCTCTGTCTTGCCTCCTGTTTTAAAAAAAAGTATATATATATATGTGTGTGTGTGTGTATATATATATATATATAAATATCTTTGTTTTTACATCACCTTCATTTCCCAATATATTTTCCTCCCCCCCCCCACTGCCCACATAGCCATTAAAAAAAGCAGCTTATTAAAACTAAGAAAAAGAAATAAAGCTAATTACCATATCAGTCATGCTGGGCCAATACATTCAGTGTTCTTCATTTGTAGCCCCATCTCTCACCTATGGAAAAGCAGGAAAGGAAGTACCTTCTCATATAATCTTTGTAACCAAGCTTATAATTACATAGTATTTAGTCTCTATTTCTTTGTTTGGTTTCTGCTGTTTTTTCTCTTTATTTTATTGGAATCACTGTATATATTACTTTCCCTGATCTTCTTACTTCAGGGGACATCTGCTTTGCCCACTTCCTTCTTTCTAGTCATAGTCAAGAATGCAAATTCTGCTGAATCTGTGAGCTCATCAATGTGGAAGTTATTTCCAATAGCACAAATATAAGCCATTCATGTCATTTCATCAGTTCTCTAAAGTAAGGTCTACCCAATTTTCTTTAGACTTTTCTCCTGGCATCTCAAGGGTCTCAGTAGAGCCTTCTAGCTGCCCATCTGTCAGTCCACTCATTGCATCCAAGTCGTTGTTGGTAATATGCTGAATTTTAACTTGGTTCAGCTACACTCAGGGTGGTGAGCAGGGTTTGACACCTTTGCTTTAAGTGGTTAAGGTATGTAAAATGGAATAATCCTTGAATTACCACTCATTTCTAGTTATTAGAAATAACAAGAAAACTGAGGAAAGCACAGGACTTGTTAGAAAACAAATCTTAGTTGATATATTAACCTGAGTGTCACTCAACATTGCAAAGGTTAGGGGTCAAGGCTGGTTGGGACAAATATGTTAGCATTTTCCTGTTGCAAACACATTTTCTGTGTACTCAGCACTTCTGTCCAAAAATTATTGCCAGAATGGACATTGAACTGAGCTGTTGGCTTTCCAAGCCATTTACCTCATCCCACTGCCAGGGAGAATTTCACCCAGTCTCTTTCCAAACTGTCTGCACTGGGGAAGAAGCTGCAGGAGGCATCCACCACTCATTCATCCATGTTTAATCATCTGGCTAGTTGGGGGCTGGCTGTATACTCTGGGAAACAGCCCCAGCACTGCTAATAAACTTGATAGAAGGGTGATCTAAAACATCTTTGCATTGTTGTTTTTTATTTTGGCATCATGCTGATGAGATTCAAACCATAAAGAATCTAAATTTAATAGAACTTTCATACCTAATAATTAAATGTAGCTAGGTGGTATAGTGGATCGAGTACTGGACCTGGAGTCAGGAAAAACCTGAGTTCAAATCTGGCCTCAGACACTTACTAGCTTGTGACCCTAGGTAAGTCACTAACTCTGCCTCAGATTCCTCATTGGTAAAATGAGCTGGAGAAGAAAATGGCAAACAATTACAGTATCTTTGTCCAGAAAACCCCAAATGGGGTCATGAAGAGTTGGATGTGACCAAATAACAATGAAACATAGGGACAGCTTTTTAATAATTAACCAGTTGACACTGTGTTAGAAATGCTAGGGGACTGAGGCTTTCTATACCCCTATTATTCTAACTACCAAGACTTTGGGGGTCAGGTAGGTAGCTCAGCAGATTGAGAGCCAGATCTAGAGATGGGAGATCCTAGGTGCAAATTTAGCCTCAGATACTCCCTATCTGTGTGACCCTGGGCAAGTCACTTAACTTTCATTGCCTAGCCCTTACTATTCTTCTGCTTTAGAACCAATACATACTATTGTTTCTAAGACTGAAGGTAAGGGTTTAAAAAAATAAATAAGTAGTAGGATTTGTTTATGAAGAGAAATGCTAAAAACTTTTAAAATATTTCAACAAATATTCATGAAGCACCTACTGTGGATCCACTCTTGTGACAAAGAATAAAAAAAGAACTAGAAAAAGTTTAGCATAACCAACATATCAACTGAGTTTAACAATGTTTTACATCTGTAGTGTCAAACTCAAATAGAAGCAGATATCCCTGAGAGCCACAAATTGTCTTAGAAAACCTCAAATCACCATTGTCTAGGTTGTATTATATTTTTATTTATTTTGTTAAACATTTCCTAATTGCATTTTAATCTTTCTGGGGCAGCAGAAGGACCAAATGTGACACCTATGCTCTTACAACTCATAATCCCCCTACCCCCTTTCTATACAGAAAGATGGAGGGAGCTGCATTTTCTTTCTTTACTGGACCAGACTTGTCATTTTAATTCTACAGCTTTCTATATTGTTTTTAATCATTTAAAAAAGTATATAACTAATGTGCATCCTTGAATAAAGATGGAATTTCTCTTTGCCCATATTCTTAGCACTGACACATTATCTCCCGAATTTCTCCAAATTTTAGCCAAGGTTTATTGATCGACCGGACCCTGTATGTCTCTGGACAGGTTGGTAGGGATCCTACGAGTGGAAAGCTTGTATCAGGAGGCCTGGCAGAAGAATTTAAGCAGGTAAAATATCATTCCCTCTGCCCAGTTGGAAACCCTTCTCTGCATACTTAACATGAAGTGTGCCACCTTGAGTAGCTGCAAGTCGGATAATTGTGACCAGCTGGTAGAATTAAGCATAACAGGTTAGGACAGTTTCCCTTCTAGATTTATCTTGAGATCCCAAAACAATCTTCCTCTACTTAGTTATATACTTCTTAGTAGGGACTGACAGAGCCTAGGAACCATACAAAATTTAAAGGATGAACTTGCATGGGTGTGTGGAATAGTAGATTGAAAGCTAGCTGTTCTGAGAGTCAGGAAAACAGGTTCAAGGTCTCTGGGGCTACTCTATGCTGGCAATGGGACCTTGGGCAAAATACTGTGCAAACCCCATAACACCAAACATTAGAGCAAAGATGGATTCAGAACTCATGTGGAAATCTGTTATTACATGTAATTGGCACACAGATTTCAGATTTGAACTCATAAAGATGAGTCTTCCTGACTCCAGGCCTGATGCTCTTTTCTGTTTCACCACGTGTGTGTGTGTGTGTGTGTGTATATATATATATATATATGTTGCCCATCCTGTATATATTTTTCTTTTCAAATGTTCTATCCCCCAGTGGAATGTAAAGCTCTTAGAAGTCAAAGACAGTTGTTGCTTTTGTCTCTAGCTCATGCATTTGTTGTTCGTCCATTTTGGTCTTGTCCTACTCATCATGACCCCATTTGAGATTTTTTTAATACATAGTCATCTCTTAATAAGGCCTTGTGGAATTGAATTGAATTTTGAATAATGGTTGACTTTTACAAAGCATTCCATATACATTTTCTCACTGGATCCTCACAACAATCTCATGAGCTAAATCCTACAGATATTATTATTCCCATTTTATAGATGAGTAAATGGAGACCCAAAGAAGGAACATGATCACAGATTTAGAGCTCTAAGGAAATTTAGAGAGCACCAAGCCCAAGCCTGCTCATTTTACAAATTAGGAAACTGAGACCCAGAGAGATTAATTTTCTTGCCTGGGGTCACCCAACCAAGTGAGCATCTGAGGCAGGATTTTAACCCAGGTCTTCCTGAGTCCAAATCCAGCACTCTCACTTGCCCAAGTTCACACAGCAAGTCAGCACCAGGAAGGCTTAGAACCCAGATTCTTACTAAGCCCTGGGCAGCACCTTTTCCACATTACCCTTCCTCTACATAGAGGACGCAGTTAGATGGCTCCATGGATAGAGCTTGTCTTCAAATATTTGAAAATGCATGGAAAAGGGATTAGACTTTTCTTCTTGAAAGAACAGCTATTGCTTCAATCTCTTCAGTCTATATAACTTAACAATTTGAAGTATTTATATTGAAATGGAAACAAAATTGGCCAATGCCTCTAGCTTTGTGCTTTGTATCAATAGGCTCTTGTAAATGTGGGAGAAATTCTCAAAGCTGGAGGCTGTGACTTCAGTAATGGTGAGTGATTTGATTTCAAGAGCTTTATTATAAACTGAAATTAGTCTGAAAATAAAAAAGGATTTTAAGCGGGAAAATATCATTAGTCCTCAGATTGTTTAATGTATGATGAATCTCCCTAGACTAGAACTCTTCCCTTGAGTTCCAGTCTAATTAGAATGTGCCTATGTATCTTTAGTGGTAAAGACTACTGTTCTACTGGCCAACATAAACGACTTCAATCTTTTTAATGATGTCTACAAGCAATGTAAGTTTTTATTTTTCATCTACATCTACTTGTTCTCATCTACTTTCCCAAGAAATGAACCACAGCATTGGAGAACCCCTAATCCTCAAACTTTTTCTGGAAATCTTGGTGATCCTCCTATTTAAATTTGTCTGAGCCTCACTAATAAAAAAATATAACTAATTTTAAAATGATTAATTCTGTGATATAAATCATTTGCCTGTGTGTTTTTCATTTCTAGATTTCTCTTTATACCCCTGACTCCAGGCCCATGGGCTTAACGAAATAATTCTAAATAGAAGCAAAATCATGAGAATGTAAGTTGATCAAAAGACTTGAAATCACTGTCAGAATAACACTAATTTAGAGGATAATTGGGTGAATTCTCATTAGAGTTGTAAAGCATTGTGTGTCAAAAAATAATCAGATAAAACCTGAAAATTTCTATTAGATATATTGCTCTAACCTCCAAACAGGACTATATCCACATTCCTTGCTGTCTGCTACTTTACTTATTCGATGTGAAATATTTAATCATGTCTTATCAGAGTTCTTTTCATGTGGAATTATTTTACTTGTAGTTTTCAAAGGTTGTTTTCCAGCCAGATCTGCTTACCAAGTTGCTGCTTTGCCTCTCGTAAGTAACAGCTCTTACTTCTTCCACCAAAACTGTTTTCTGGATTGCTTTTAATTCAATAAGGTGCTGGATTGGGAGAGGGATACATGCATATGATTTCCTTGATACTGTGAGTTTTTTAAATCCAGTTGCCCAAACTGTAGTTAGGGTCAGCCTTATAAAATTTATTCTCACACATTGTCACACATGAAGACTCCAAACTTTGACATACTGTGAGAGTAGAGAGAGAGGCAGCAAAGCCCACACAAATTAAAGATAACCAGCATGACCACAGGTAGAGCAGCTAGTGGAGCAGTGGATAGAACAATGGGCTTAGAATTAGGAAGATTCATCTTCATGGGTTTAAATCTGGACTTAAGGCACTTACTAGCTGTGACATCCTAGAGAAGTCACTTAATTCTGTTTGCCTCAGTTTCCTCATCTGTAAAATGAGCAGGAGAAGGAAATAGCAAACCACTCTGTATCTTTGCCAAGAAAACCTAAATGAGGTCGTGAAGAATCAGACACCACTAAAATGACTAACAGCAAAAAGTGTGATCACCCTTTCTCTTCACTGGATTAGGAATCAGACTAGTTCTGGTTCTGCCCCCATCTCCATAGAAAGCCTTAAACAAAGTTATTTCACCTCTCTGGGCCCCATTTCTTCATTTAAATAAGGAGGAGGAGATGAAGCCAAATCGGAAATCCTCCACAAGGCTGGTACCCGGTGCCACCAATTTCGTATGTAACCCCAGAAAATGAGATGTGTGCTCTACTCTAGAGCCATCCGACGTAATGCAGCAGGTAACATACAGTGAGGTATATATATTATATATATATATATATATTATATATATATATATATATTTAATAAAAAACTGACAAAGCCGGTTATTAAACATTCACACTCTCTCTAAATCTGGCTTGCTCCTCTAACTCGTTCTTAACACAGGCAGATCCAGGTCCCAGAGAGAGACACTACCACTTCCCAGTTCCCTTCAAGTTAGGATCCAAGGGGAAACCTTTGGTGGGAACTCTTCCCCTCTGGAGCACTCCAGCTCCCAAGTCCCCATTCAGTGTGTCCTCTGCTGCCATAGTAATACTTTTAAGTCTCAAATGTAACTATGTATTTAATAATATAAAAGAAATAACCTTATGGATATTAATACATCAAAACAAATGCACAAGTAATAAAATACATCCCAGTATACATATAAGCCTAGATCACAGTCTCCCACCAATGCCCTCAGTAATTATTTATGGGAACCTAACCTGGAAACACATGAGGAAGGAATATTATGTGTTTAAGGTAACTTGTAACTCTAGACTGCAAGCTTTCAAAGGTTCTTGTCCATTCTGCAACATCTACACCACCCACCAAGAAGCTTCTCTACTTGCTACTTGATTGCTTTTTTTTTTTTTAACTGTACTAAGTATCAGTTCCAAGGCTGAAGAGTGATAAGGGGTAGGCACTGGGGGTTAAGTGACTTGCCCAGGGTCACACAGCCAGGAAGTGTCTGAAGCCAGATTTGACCCCAGGACCTCCTATCTCCAGGCCTGACTCTATCCACCGAACACCCAGCTGCCTTGATAGTTGATCTTCATCAGCTGGGCAAATACTCTTCTCTACACAGATAGAGCCTTTGCCAGCTCTTTCAGTGAACTATCACCCTTCTAGTCTTCTCCATGTTTTTCTTCCTCTCTTACTGCTGTCTTAAGTGATTCCTCTTATCCTTCCTAACAGATTAAATGAGAACATTTTGACTCACTTTTCACTTAAAAAGTCACAAACTGGGCAGCTAGGTAACTCAGTGGATAGAGAGCCAGACCTGGAGACAGGAGGAAATGGGGTCAAATCTGGCCTCAGACACTTCCTGGCTGTGTGACCCTGGGCAAGTCACTTAACCTCCA
>NC_058130.1:636829615-636873892 GCF_016433145.1 Gracilinanus agilis | reverse complement strand
CAATAGGCTCTTGTAAATGTGGGAGAAATTCTCAAAGCTGGAGGCTGTGACTTCAGTAATGGTGAGTGATTTGATTTCAAGAGCTTTATTATAAACTGAAATTAGTCTGAAAATAAAAAAGGATTTTAAGCGGGAAAATATCATTAGTCCTCAGATTGTTTAATGTATGATGAATCTCCCTAGACTAGAACTCTTCCCTTGAGTTCCAGTCTAATTAGAATGTGCCTATGTATCTTTAGTGGTAAAGACTACTGTTCTACTGGCCAACATAAACGACTTCAATCTTTTTAATGATGTCTACAAGCAATGTAAGTTTTTATTTTTCATCTACATCTACTTGTTCTCATCTACTTTCCCAAGAAATGAACCACAGCATTGGAGAACCCCTAATCCTCAAACTTTTTCTGGAAATCTTGGTGATCCTCCTATTTAAATTTGTCTGAGCCTCACTAATAAAAAAATATAACTAATTTTAAAATGATTAATTCTGTGATATAAATCATTTGCCTGTGTGTTTTTCATTTCTAGATTTCTCTTTATACCCCTGACTCCAGGCCCATGGGCTTAACGAAATAATTCTAAATAGAAGCAAAATCATGAGAATGTAAGTTGATCAAAAGACTTGAAATCACTGTCAGAATAACACTAATTTAGAGGATAATTGGGTGAATTCTCATTAGAGTTGTAAAGCATTGTGTGTCAAAAAATAATCAGATAAAACCTGAAAATTTCTATTAGATATATTGCTCTAACCTCCAAACAGGACTATATCCACATTCCTTGCTGTCTGCTACTTTACTTATTCGATGTGAAATATTTAATCATGTCTTATCAGAGTTCTTTTCATGTGGAATTATTTTACTTGTAGTTTTCAAAGGTTGTTTTCCAGCCAGATCTGCTTACCAAGTTGCTGCTTTGCCTCTCGTAAGTAACAGCTCTTACTTCTTCCACCAAAACTGTTTTCTGGATTGCTTTTAATTCAATAAGGTGCTGGATTGGGAGAGGGATACATGCATATGATTTCCTTGATACTGTGAGTTTTTTAAATCCAGTTGCCCAAACTGTAGTTAGGGTCAGCCTTATAAAATTTATTCTCACACATTGTCACACATGAAGACTCCAAACTTTGACATACTGTGAGAGTAGAGAGAGAGGCAGCAAAGCCCACACAAATTAAAGATAACCAGCATGACCACAGGTAGAGCAGCTAGTGGAGCAGTGGATAGAACAATGGGCTTAGAATTAGGAAGATTCATCTTCATGGGTTTAAATCTGGACTTAAGGCACTTACTAGCTGTGACATCCTAGAGAAGTCACTTAATTCTGTTTGCCTCAGTTTCCTCATCTGTAAAATGAGCAGGAGAAGGAAATAGCAAACCACTCTGTATCTTTGCCAAGAAAACCTAAATGAGGTCGTGAAGAATCAGACACCACTAAAATGACTAACAGCAAAAAGTGTGATCACCCTTTCTCTTCACTGGATTAGGAATCAGACTAGTTCTGGTTCTGCCCCCATCTCCATAGAAAGCCTTAAACAAAGTTATTTCACCTCTCTGGGCCCCATTTCTTCATTTAAATAAGGAGGAGGAGATGAAGCCAAATCGGAAATCCTCCACAAGGCTGGTACCCGGTGCCACCAATTTCGTATGTAACCCCAGAAAATGAGATGTGTGCTCTACTCTAGAGCCATCCGACGTAATGCAGCAGGTAACATACAGTGAGGTATATATATTATATATATATATATATATTATATATATATATATATATTTAATAAAAAACTGACAAAGCCGGTTATTAAACATTCACACTCTCTCTAAATCTGGCTTGCTCCTCTAACTCGTTCTTAACACAGGCAGATCCAGGTCCCAGAGAGAGACACTACCACTTCCCAGTTCCCTTCAAGTTAGGATCCAAGGGGAAACCTTTGGTGGGAACTCTTCCCCTCTGGAGCACTCCAGCTCCCAAGTCCCCATTCAGTGTGTCCTCTGCTGCCATAGTAATACTTTTAAGTCTCAAATGTAACTATGTATTTAATAATATAAAAGAAATAACCTTATGGATATTAATACATCAAAACAAATGCACAAGTAATAAAATACATCCCAGTATACATATAAGCCTAGATCACAGTCTCCCACCAATGCCCTCAGTAATTATTTATGGGAACCTAACCTGGAAACACATGAGGAAGGAATATTATGTGTTTAAGGTAACTTGTAACTCTAGACTGCAAGCTTTCAAAGGTTCTTGTCCATTCTGCAACATCTACACCACCCACCAAGAAGCTTCTCTACTTGCTACTTGATTGCTTTTTTTTTTTTTAACTGTACTAAGTATCAGTTCCAAGGCTGAAGAGTGATAAGGGGTAGGCACTGGGGGTTAAGTGACTTGCCCAGGGTCACACAGCCAGGAAGTGTCTGAAGCCAGATTTGACCCCAGGACCTCCTATCTCCAGGCCTGACTCTATCCACCGAACACCCAGCTGCCTTGATAGTTGATCTTCATCAGCTGGGCAAATACTCTTCTCTACACAGATAGAGCCTTTGCCAGCTCTTTCAGTGAACTATCACCCTTCTAGTCTTCTCCATGTTTTTCTTCCTCTCTTACTGCTGTCTTAAGTGATTCCTCTTATCCTTCCTAACAGATTAAATGAGAACATTTTGACTCACTTTTCACTTAAAAAGTCACAAACTGGGCAGCTAGGTAACTCAGTGGATAGAGAGCCAGACCTGGAGACAGGAGGAAATGGGGTCAAATCTGGCCTCAGACACTTCCTGGCTGTGTGACCCTGGGCAAGTCACTTAACCTCCATTGCCTAGTCCTTACCACTCTTCTGCCTTGGAACCGATGCTCAGTATTGAAAGGGTTTTTAAAAGGAGTAGTACAAAGAGCCCAGAACTTGGAGTCAAGCAAACCTGGCTTCAGATCTTGGCTCTTATAGGTGGGATTGTATGGCCAGTAGCAAGCCATTTATTGTTTCCTAACCTCAGTTTCCTCAACTGTAAAATGGGGAATGATTATGGCCAACATATTTGCCTCATAGGGATTGTTTTAAGGATCAAATAAGATAATAAATATGAAAACCTTTGAAATTAAAAAATGCTATGTAAATATCAGATAATGGCCTTATTCTCATACTTGGCCTTTTTTTTTTCCATGTTCCCTGGCAAGGTTTTATACTCTAATGCCATCTTTATTCTTTTTTCCTTGGCTGTTCATCTAACATCTGGTTTTTGGTAGAGTTTTACAAGCCATTTCCCCCCTTTTCTATAAAAAAATACTGTTTCCACTGACTTCAGTTTGTGAGTTTTGTTGTTGTTCAGTTGTTTTTTAAGTCATGTCCTACTCTTTGTAACCCTATTTGGAGTTTTCTTGGCAAAAATACCGGAGTAGTTTGCAATTTCCTTCTCCAGTTCATTTTAAAGATAAGGAAACTGAGGCAAATGGGATTAAGTGACTTATGCAGGGTCTCACAGCTAGCAAGTGTTTACTCAGGAAGATGAGCACTGCACTCTATCCACTCTGTCACTCACCTGCCCCTCAGTTAATGACAGCCCACTACCAAACTTTCATTTAGTACAGGCTGCATGGGCCAATAGAGAGGAGGTAATTGGGATAGTTTACTTGAGATATGAAATGCCTAAACTTTAAAAAGAGTAGCTTTGGAAAAGAGATCAGCACATGATGCATTTTAGGAGCTTTGCAATTGTTTTTATTTTTGATGGAATTTGTTTCCTTATTTTTTCACAGGGAGCTCGTGTGGAAATTGAAATGATAGCTGTGCAGGGGCCACTCACCTGCATCTGATTATGAAAAGTGTTCTGGCAGCAGCATGTTAGACTGAACATGCTGCTTCATGATTCTTCATCTTCTCATTTTAGCAGCTTTTATTGAAAATCCTTAACTTTAAGCAAAATAGCATTTCAGTGACTAAATTTAGAAGCTGTTCCAAGTTAGGGGAAAAAACAAAATTAAAGTGTTATCACCACTTTGAATTGGAAAACAGACCCTCATTGTATAATAGCAGAGCCAAACAGAACTAAGGAATCATCCTTCAAAGATATTTCAGATATTGTAAAGATTATGGTCTAGGAGGAGACAGGGTGCTCTGGAGCAATGTTTAACTAGCTTTGGCCACACACTTTGCCACCTATCCCTTAAAGGTAAGAAGTTGCCATAGAACCACGAATACAAGACTTCTTAGCTTTTTTTTGGTGTTTTGGATCCCTTTGGTGCTCTGATGAAGCCCATGAACCCTTTATCTAAGTAATGTTGGTTACCTACATTAATAATTAAAGGAAATGCTAAATTAGAATTAGACGTATAAAAATAAAGATATGCTTTTTCTCTATCCATTTGCACAGATATCTTGAAATGTGTTTAGGAAGCCGTTGGGAGTCCATGGACCTCAGGTTAAGAATCCCATGCACATAGTAGGGAAAGCCTAGGATTGGGGACTGGAAGAACCAGCTCTGTCGATGTGACCTTGAACAAATCACTAAACTATATTTCCCTCATCTCAAATTCACTAGCCCTTAGTTTTGCTTCTATAAAATAAAATATATGGCTTCTTATATACCAACTGAATGTAAAGTCTAGTGTTAGAGAATATCTATAGTCTCTTACATGAATGATTTCATGATAAAGTAAGCACTCACTTTGTGCCTAGCACTGTGCTAAATCAATGAGCCTATGATCTATAAAATGGAGATAATAATTCCAGACATGCTTTTTGTCATAGTATAACCATGAGGATCTAGTTATATGACATTTAAATTGCCTTGTAAACTGTGAAGCTCCTTGAACCAGCTTTTACTATTAGAAGATAGAGGAAGTCACTCCTTTCTTCTGGACAAGATTATAGAATGATGACCAAAGCAGAACTCCCAGAGTAGTATACAAAAGTAGGAGATACTTAGCTATTGCCCATGTGTGAGTGACCCATGTATTCTGTTTATATCATATCACTTTTAGCATAGCCATATCTCTTTTGGTACCTATCTCTGACAATACAATGCTAATTAGAAAAACAAAGACATAAAATGTAGACATATTTCTCTTCCAAGGAAATTTATAAGGATTTGTGGGAATGCACACCTTTTTGGAACAAAAACTATCATATTGAATTGCACCCTTTTGGGTTAGGTAATTAAAACATTGAAGACTTTCTCACCATCATCCTTTTTGACCTCTCTGCAGTCCTTGACACTTGGTCATCCTCTTTTCCTTAAAGGCTTTCATTGCACTGCTTTCTCCTGATTCTCTTCTTGTCTGTTTGAGCATTCCTTTTTGGTGTCATTTACTGGATTTTTATCTACTAATCCATGTTCAACCCACAGGGTACTTTCCTGGGTACTCTTCTCTCTTCCCTCCATCCAGTCACACCTGGTGATCTTGGTGTTAAACTCTCCCTCTTTTGCAGATGACACCCAGATCCCTAATCTCTCTCCTAAATTCTAGTTTTTTTTTTGTTATCAACTGAATTTTGGACATCTTAAACTAGTTCTCCATGTCCAAAATAGAATTAATTATCTTACCACCAAACTCTCTCTTCTTCCCAACTTTCCTGTTACTCTTAAAAGCTCTCCCTACTTGGGTGCCATCTTTGACTTCTTACCCCAAATATCAAATCTATTATCAAATCTTATTTTCTGACTTCACAATAGCTTTTATGTGTATGTGTGTGTGTGATATATACATGTGTGTATGCACACACATGTATATACTTTCTCCTTCACTCATATCAGCCACCCTAATTCATGCCCTCAATAGCTCTTGCCTGAATTATTGCAGTAGTCTTCTAATTAGTCTCCCTAACACAAGTCTTCCACATTCTAATGTATTCTCTATTCAGTTGCCAAAGTAATCTTTCTAAAGTGCAGGCCTTACCTTCCTGGTATTCTTACACTTTACTTCACTCCCCATAATGGTCCATGGAACAACACCAGCTTCCATTTTGCTCCTCAAGGATAACAGTTTATCTCCCAAATCCATGCCAACCCACATGCCAGAAATGGTTTCCCTCTTCACCCCACCTCCTTGCTTCTCTGAATTTTTCAAAACTCAGCTCAGGGGCAGCTAGCTGGCCCAATGGATAGAGAGCCAAGCCCAGAGATGGGAGGTCCTTAGGTTCAAGTCTGGCTTCAGACACTTCTGAGCTATGTGACCCTGGGCAAGTCACTTAACCCCAATTGACTAGCTCTTATTATTCTTATGCCATGGAACTGAGAAAGTGAAAGGAATACTGACTATAATAATTATTTCGGTTTATTCAAGCCTTCATTTTCCAGGGGTTTCTGATGCATAATAGTAATTCTTTGTGACTATAAGCTAAGTTTGAGAAATGGGAGCCTACCTACTGAACCCTACCCTAACTGCACAAACAGGGCCTGGACAGAGAACAATCCAACCAATCTTTCCTGATAAAGATCATTCTCTCACCAGGAAGAACTGCAGAGATTTCTAGATAAGAAAACTGTTATCAGCCTCTCTCCTCCTTGAGACCCCAAAAGTCACTTCTAGGAGTTATTATCAAGAATTTGCTATTATACCTGTGCCTCAAGCAATAATCTGGGTTTTTTTTTTCTTGTTTTTCTTCCTCATCTTTTAAACAATAAAAGCTGGCTAATTTTCGTATCTCATGAGCTTCTCTCCTTAGGAGAGAGGTTTCTGCAAGCATACTCATTCGGCTGAGAAGAATACATGAAAATACCCTTTGCTTCTTCCTCAGTTTCCAGTGTCTTTGTCTCACCCAGTTCAACCCTGGTCAGGTGTGGGGGGTGTCACTCGGGAAGATAGTGGGTTGACAGAACCAATAATTAGTATCAATTTTAAGACAGAAGGTAAGGATTTTTAAAAAATTAGTTCAAATCCTACAAGGGATTGTCAATGTGGATTTTTGGATGATTCAGTTTACCCTTTTGAAAAACCCCAGTACTAAGCACACCTATTATGATTTGAATGTTAAGCACCTTTTTGTTTTGGAGGCTTCTCTATTGGATGAAAGTTTCTCTCAAGGAAGCCCAGCTTCTGAGTTTGACCTTTGTCTTTAATTTGTTACAGCTGATCATTCTCTAATGCTATGGGTGCTGAATGTTAGGTGGTTTACACACCTGTTTATGTTTAGTCTTTGTAAGCTTCCCCAAAAGGTATAAGAGACTCTCAGGTTCATTATCTCTTTGCAGTTGGCATCTAGTATGGTATCTTCTCCCAGAGTCTCAGAGCCTTTGGTTCTGATGGAATTTGTTTATGACTTTATGTGGTGTCCAGAATAATGAACCTATCCCTTTATTTGATTAGAGTGGGTTTTCTGATTACTTGGAAGTTCTGTATTTATTTCCAAGTTAACAGGATCTACATGAGGCCTTTCCCAGTTTTTCCCATTGCTAAAGCCTATATTCTGAGACTAACTTCCATTTATTCTAGTGTATGCAGAAAAGAAGAAGCATATATTATGTGCTAAGTGCTTTGAACATATTATTTCATTTGATCCTCACAAAAAATCCTGGGAAGTATATTATTTCTCCATTTTACAATTGAGGAAAATGAGGCAGACAGGTTAAGTGACTAGAGCCACACAGCTAGGAGGTATCTGAAGCTGGATTTAATTATTATTTTTTTTACCAATTACATGTTCCAAAGTTATATGATCCAAATTGTCTCCCTTTCCTCTCTCTTCCCAGAGCTGGCAAGCAATTCAATCTGGGTTATACATATTGAGGCTGGATTTAAATTTAGGTATGTACCTAATTATTGGCATGTTATCTCCCCTCTTAGAATTGACCCTCTTTAGGGGCCTAGACCATGGTCTTGAATTTTTTTGTATTCTCTACCCTTCGCATAGTACCTGACATATAGTTCTTTTTTTTTTTTTAAACCCTTAACTTCTGTGTATTGGCTCCTTGATGGAAAAGTGGTAAGGGTGGGCAATGGGGGTCAAGTGACTTGCCCAGGGTCACACAGCTGGGAAGTGTCTGAGGCTGGATATGAACCTAGGACCTCCCGTCTCTAGGCCTGACTCTCAATCCACTCAGCTGCCCCTGACATATAGTTCTTAATAAACTCTTAATAAAATGCTTATTACTAACTGAATGTTAAATCTAATGATTGTATGATGAAAGCATTTTATAAGTGTTCACTATGTGCTTAGCACCCTACCAAGTTCTGAGGATACAAGTACTAGCAAATAAGGCTGTTTCTACCCTTAAGGGAACTTAGAATTTGTGAGACAGAATTGAGTGTACTATTCCCAGAATGAACAGTCAGCTCACAAAAACTAGTTTATTACCTTTTGTTGATTGAGGTCTCTGGGACAAGCTTGGGAAGGAGACTGATGAAAGAGCAATGAAAGCAAAGAGCAAAGAAAGAGCTCAGTTGCTCCCCTTGCCTCACCTGAACTGAGTTGGAAACGGTTGTTTTGGATTGTAGGTCAAGACCTAGTGCTGGGGACCTGACAGGGAGTGGGGGGGGGGGGGGAGCCTTGTATTAGGAACTTATATTTTTATATTGCCTGTTTGCTGCCTAGTCAGTCAGCATTTCTTAGCCCGTCACTGAAGTGCTCTCTTTTATGAGAATAAACATGATGAGAATTTTATGATGAGAATAAGCAGTCCTGCCTTCTAATTCTAGGTTTTGTTTATTTGAGTGAGTGGGATACTTGTCAACATTTTTATCTCACATAAGGGGAAGTAAGAAGGAGAAAAAACGGTGCTTGTGGGTTAGCTTGGCTTTGAATGGCCAGAAAGCGAAATGGAGACCCAACTCTAGACAAGATCAGGCAAAAGCTCACCCATCAGAATCCAGGCTGGTCATAAGAGCAGAGCCTGTGGTTCAGGTGGGAGATGAAGACAATGGCTGAAGTACAGGTGGAATAGTTTTGAAGTTCATATCTTACATCCAAATGGCAAGCCAGAAAAAAATCAAAGAAGCCAAAATGTCCATAGGACCTTCTCCCTTCACCCTTCTGCCAACAATCTTCTTTTCAGCCTGCTCCTGTTCAAAGGAATCCTTGCACCCTTTCCTCTCTCCTCTCTCATCCTGCAATTGTCCAAGGTAAAGTCTGATGATAAAACTGGTAATAACAAAGGTGAAGGTGAGACTGGAGCAGGGGATAAAAATCCCAGTAGACACAATTCCATTCTTTCCCCCCAACCATACCAAAAAAGTTGTTTGTTGAAAGCTATCCAACAGCTCCAGGAATATGATAAGGGGACAGCTTAGGTGAGAAAGAATGATGCTAGAGACCATCTGTCTGTCAGCTCATGGTTGCTGCTTCTAACTGGCAATGAGCTTGGGATTTTATTATATACAGTATTCAAAAAACTTCTTTCACACAGGCACACGGGAATTTGTGGCTGCGCAGACACAGAATTACCTCATCATTGGTATATAGTTTTACAAAGAATTTTCTCATAAAGATTATGAGATAATGTCCAAGGCCAGAAATGAGCCTCACTTTATTTAAAAGTTATTTTGGTAAAAAGCTTCCATATTTCAAAAGATACATTAAAGAATGAGCCTTTGAGATTGTGTAGGGTGTGGGGTGGAAAGTACCTAGCTGAATATGAAGGTTGTCTGACTCTGCCTACTTTGACATTGGCTCTCTAGGAAGAGATTACAGGGTCAGGCCAGCTTCTACTGATTTCTGCTCTTTTCTCTTAGGACAAATTGTTAACTCCTCAACTGCTGTTTTGCTAAGAACTTAAAGATCTCCGACAAGAAAAGGTGTGGATCATAAAAGGAATCAAAAGAGGAGTCAAGATTTTTATCTTAGATAAACCCATTCTATCTGTCCTGTCATGCAGTGCAGAAAAAAAATCATACACACAGTATTACCTGCTGATGATTTTATAATGGGATCCAGATAAAATATCTATTACAGATTCTATTTCTCTCAATGACTTCCAATTATAAAATGAGGGGTCAATTTTTTCAGATTAACCAACCTGCTGGTAGCCCAGCTTTTCAGGGCTTAAGTTACCAGGATCAAACACAAAGGCTGCCTCAGCCTGGATTGATCATGAAGGAATTCAGATAAAAGGTCCTATCTAGGACCCTATTTCTCCAATTGGCTTTCCACTTGTTCCTTTTTTTGAATGACCACAGCTGCTGCCCCCAACTCTGCCTTTTCTTCTTGACCTCAGAGATCCTGAATCTAGCTCTTACAACAAAATGCCCAGGACAATTTGATTGTAAATAGTCTTTCCAGGATTCCTTTTGTATCTATTGGCCTGAAAAAAATACAGAACTACTATGCACTATAATGAAGCACTATAATGAAGGATCTTTAATCAGAGAAGAGGATTCTAATCTGGGAAACAGTTCAGAACTATAGTACAGGGACTTCCTCTCAACTAAAGAAAAGGATTTGCTTAAATAGATTTTAGGGAAAAGTAGAGGGAGCAACCAAAAGGCTTCCTAAATTTCACAAAAGCTTAGGAAAGACACAAATAGCCAGTGACTTGAAGCCTGGGAAAGATGCAATAGCCTGAGGCTAGGGTGACTGGAAAGGTACTTTCCTGAGAGACAAAACTAATTCATAGTTTGTCTTTGGAGTTCTTTGTTTAAACACTGGGAAAAAGTCATTCTGGAAATTCTCTGAAGATAATGTTGTCATATCCAAGCAACAGTACTGATATTTTGTATGCCAGTCCCCTGATTTCACTGGTACAGGAAATTCCCCATCTTCATCCATGCAGTTTAGCAACTGTTCTGCGACTTCATCTTGGGGCCTAATGTAGAACACTAAAGGAATGCAGGGCATACACAGAAAAGGATCCAAAAGGCGGACAAGTTGTATTATGAAGCCCTCAGGAACTCCTGAATCACCCTAGACAGGATTAATAGGTTTGTCCAAGACTGAACAATAAACCTTCAAGTACCCAAAGATCTCAGCCTAGATGGGAGAAGTAGTTATAATCTAATCTTAAGTATCCTTTTGTCTTAAAAGTTTTTATATTGTATCTAGTCTGCTACTAGGTAGTTCAACCATTTGTCTCCATATAAACCAATCAGTTGTCCTTCCTTTCCTTTATTCCCAAAATTGTACATAAGACCCCACCTACTTCAGTTCCTTGGAAATTCCCATGATGGAGATTCCCACTCCTGATGTATTTTTCCAGAGACATTGGATAGAGTGCTGGGCCTGAAGTCAGAAAGACTTGAGTTCAAATCTAGCCTCAGATACTTGCTAGTGACAACTATGTTTGCCTCAGTTCCTCATCTGTAAAATGAGCTGGAGAAGGAAATGGCAAATCACTTCAGCATCTCTACCAAATGGCAAATAGAATCATAAAGAGTTGGACAAGACTGAAATGACTTAAACAACAAAATTTATAAGGTACTTTTCTAAGTGTTGTGGGGATGATTATAATGCCTGCCCTTAAAAGGTTTCCAGGCCATCAGTGAAGGAAAAAACTAAAAGTCAAATCTTACCGAATGATAAAAAAGTTCTGGGCAAAATAATGATAATAATTTTTTAAATCAGCCCTTCTTAATCTGTTTGGAGCAAAATTAACACTTTAGGCTTAGTTGTTTTACACATTCCATGATGCTCACAAATAAATATACTATGGTAAGAATTATTGGAACTTCCTTGATAATATCCCTAAATTCTCCAGGAAAAAAATGACTTTCACAAAGCAAATGAATAGTTGTTAAATGAGTATGCATAGTGTTCACTTGCCATAGTCTAAAGTGTTCAGCAGGACTAAACTGCTTTTTATCTTTTGAACTTTGGTTCAATTACATTTTATTACAAGTAAGAAAACTCCCTCCTACTTAATTCATTACTATGAAACTATTATAAATAAATGACCATTCTGTATAGAATAACTACAATGCACAAGAACCTATGCTTTTCACTGGTAGGTCAGAAAGCAAGGGACATGAGATTTAAAGAAGAAAAGGTCTAAGGTTATCTAGTCCAATTGATGGGGAAAATCATGGCCCAGATAAGGTACCTGGCTTGCCCAGGATCACATAGACATTAAGCGGGTGAGCCAGAATTAAAACCCGGGCCTTCTAACTCCCCGGTTTACTGCTAGGACACTATGCTGTTATCTCAAGCCTTTTCCCAAAAAATATACCTTGGAAATCCAGATTACCCGAGACTCTTTCATGCTGACCCAAAAGGAGGCAAGAGTACACCAAACTCTAGCTTATATACCAAGGCTGCCTTCCAGTTTCTTCTCCCAGCAGACTTTGGTGGAATTTGTAATAGACATTTGGTCTTTGAGGGCCTGCTCATTAAAGAGCACTGAACTTGGAGACCTAGGTACCAGTCCCAGTTCTGCCATTGTGTGGCCTCATCAAGTCACTTAATGGAATAAGGGATTGGATAGGATGTCCTCCAGGATCTCGTCTATTTATTACTTCTGTGGTGGTAATAGGGATGGGCAGAGCAAAATAACCCCATATAGCCCCAAATAACCTAGTAACCCCCAGAACTACCATTACTTAAGAATTTACCGAGGGAAACAGGTGAGAGGCTCTTTCTTCCATCCTCCTTTAACTACTCTGAAGAAAACAGGGCTCTTTGGGGTTGATATAACTAAGAAAAAAGTACTTTAATTTCCACTGTTTTCCCCATTGTAATAAAATAGCACATTGTACTTTTTTTTTTTTTGCTTACAATTATTTGCATCTTATTCAAGAGGAAAAATTCTGAAATGTATCTACATTTTAAGATTAATTAAACAAATTTCAATGCAAAAATATTCCCCAGAAAATGGATTTCTTTACCTAATGATACTTTCTGATCTTTAGGCAGGGTCATGTACAGGAGTGGCAGGCATGCTTATAAAGGTCTACAGCATGCTGTGTATTTTCCCAGGAGGAAAAAGTGTGTGTGTGTGTGTGTGTGTGTGTGTGTGAGGGGGGAGGTCATTGGGAATTTCATACTAATAAATGGCTAAAGCCTTTTACAAGTCATTTAAAACTGACTTCGTAACACCTGGGAACCTGGTACATTTATAAGACACAGGAGAAGTTCCCAAGGTTTTGGGTTTCAACAGCTTCTCCGAACTGTACCTAACAAATGCTTGCTTCCTTTCTTAATGGCTCTTGCTAGCCCTTTCTAGGAAGAAAAGAGAAATCAAGCATTTAAGTGCCAGGTGTTTTATAAATATTTTTGGATAATGGTTTCCTTCCATCCTGTATAGGCAAAGAAGTCAAGTCACTAAAGGAGAGGGGTAAATTTTTGGCCAGCAGCTACAGGGGGACAATTCCATTGCCTTAAAGTTGAGGGTTTTTTGGGGGGGGGGAAAGTTGGTAAATTTCTATGGAGATGTCTCCCTCTTGTGAATTAACACTGGTATTGCAGGACAAGGGAGGGATTTCCTATTTATTTATTTATTTATTTATTGGTAAATTTCTCCAGAGATGCCTCCCTTTGTATTGCTAACCCAATCTAAAATCCAATCCCTGTCCCTAGTCTCAGGTCCAATGAGCTATCCTTAAGGTTCTAGTTAGAGAGACCATATTAGGCAAGAATGTATCAGAAAAATATGTGAGGATTTGAGTAGACTGTGGGACTCATGAATCAGAAATATGATATATGGCTCCAGAAGTGGATGCCAACTAGGCTAGGCTCAAGAGAAGCAATCCAAAAGGATGAGGAGGTCATGGTACTGCTCACTCTGACCTGGTCAGAGGAGGACAAAAGGAGATAATATAGTGAGAATCCAATTAAATCATTCCCAATTAAGTTAGTTAGTGGAGAGCCTTATACATGGGGAACTAAGAGTTCCCTAATGGTAAGTCTAAAAACAAAAACAAGTACAGAGACACTCACAAAACCAAACAGTTCAATTTGACTTGATTAATTCCCTACAATCAGTCTTTCTTTTGCCTTGAGAATATGAAAAACTGAGCATTCTAATTTTGTATAAACACTAAAATGGGAAGGGTAGGCTACTGAGTGTGATTAAAATAGACTCCATCAAGATAAACATCAAGGCAAAAGCCAGCACACTGGCATCCAAAGTTGGTGGGGAGGAGAAAAATGGAGGGAAGACCATCTTCTCTTATATTTAATCCTCAGTACTTTAACTTAAAATGTTAAGTCAACATAAATGGGTTAGGGATTTCTAAGGCACTTGCCTTTATGAAATGGACTAAAGAATTCACATTTTGCTTACCAAACCAAATGACTTTATTTTATTCAGTTGTTTTACAGCTGGTGTCTGACTCTCCATGACTCCATTTGGGATTTTCTTGGCAGAGATACTATATTAAGATAATGAATTTATATTTCATAAACAATGCCCATTTTTTGGCCTTCTTTATATATGGAAATGTTTCTTTTTTATTATTAATAGAATTTATTTATTTTTCTGAGTTTCTCCCTCATCTCCCTACATCGTAGAAGGCATCATCTGGGACATAGATATGCATGTATAAATGATGTTTTCATATTTCCATTTTTCAGTTAATTCTCTGAAGGTAAAATTCATAATTTATTCTTCAAGTATTAAATCTGTAGCTGTGTGTGATGTTCTCTTGGTTCTACTCATTTCATTGTTCATTATCTTGTCTATACAGGATACCAATAAACAATTAAAAATATTTCAACAGTTTAAAAAAAGTTAACCTGCTCATTGTTTCTTATGGCACAGTAGTATTCCATCACAATCATACACCATGATTTGTTTTGTTATTCCCCAATTGATGGGCATTCCTTCAATTTCTAGTTCTTTCCCACTACAAACAGAACCTATAGCTTATTTTCCTTTTCCCTTGAACTCCTTGGGAAAAAGACCCAGCAGCTATACAGTTTTACAGCTTTCTTGGTGTAATTCCAAATTGCTCTCCAAAATGGTTGGATCAGTTCAGAGCTCCACCAACAGTGTATTAAAATGTTTCTGTTTGATAATTTTCTAGTTTATGATAAAACACCTTATATTCTCTTGGCAAAGATATTGGAGTGGTTTGCCATTTCCTTCTCCAGCTCATTTTACAGATGAGGAACTGAAGCAAACAGGGTTAAATGACTTTCCCAGGATCATAAAACTAGAACATGTCTGAGACCAGATCTGAACTCATAAAGATGAGTCTTCCTGATTCCAAGCCTAGTGCTCTATCCACTACCTGCCCCAAATTTTAGTCTTATTTAACTTGAGTAATGTAGGATTCTTTCAATAATGTCTAAAACAGGCTAATCCAAATTTGATTATTTTTCACAAACAGAAACTCTGTCAGTACTGTGTTTCAAAATGAAATTTAACTGACTATGAACCTAAGAAACTCCAACCTTGGTTTTCACACAACATGATTTATCTAGCCTCTTTTTTTAATTAGTATTCAGTCATAAAATACATTTTAAAAGTCTTTAAAAGGGGACAGCTAGAGGGTTCACTGGATTGAGAACCAAGTCTACTGATGGGAAATCCTGGGTTCAAGTTTGGCCTCAGATATTTCCTAGCTGTGTGACCCTGGACAGGTCACTGCCCTATTGCCTAGCCCTTAGTGCTCTTCTGCCCTGGAATCAATACACAGTATTGATTCTAAGACAGAAGGTAAGGTCTTAAAAATAAATAAATAAATAAATCATATGGTCAGGGTCAAGGTATTCAACTCCACTCTCAACAGCTTCTTTCCAAGATCAAAAAGGAAGGAGAGGCTGGGAAGCTTCTTTCCAAATTACTCATAGGGACGCTCAGCCCTGTGTAATGGGCCACTGGCAGATGAAAGAGCTATTTGGAGCCAATACTTCCAAGGAAACATGGGATCTGGCCTGGATGCTTCCAGGTCTGCATTTGGCATCTTCTGCAGACATCTCCCATAGGACATCATCTACTCATGATTCCCCATATTACCAGTGGAAGAAAATTTAGTAATGAAAGCATCATGGGAAGCTGTTCTGAAATAAGGGGATTCATAAGTGCTGGAAAACTCAGTTCTAATCAAGTTTTATTAGTGATTCATCAAGAAACCTTCATGAGAAAGACATTAAGAAGTTTGTGTTCAAGATACAACTTTTGCAAAATGGAGATAAGAAAGCTGAAGTCCTTTTATTGTACAAAGAGCTCTGAAATATCCAGTGTTTCATAAGTCATAAGGAACAGAAGTAATTCTGTTTGAAGAAATAATTGGTTGTTTTCTAAAAAGCTTTTTTTGCCAGGCAAAGTGCAACATACATTGAGTTTTGTCATTCATGTGTAAGGTCATTAAATAAAGAATAAATCTTTTGAACCGCTTAATGAAAAAAATTACTTAGGAGCCAGTTCTCTTTTTTTTTTTTTTCTAAACTCTTACCTTCAGTATTAGAATCATACTGTGTATTGGTTCCAATGCAGAAGGATGGTAAGGGCTAGGCAATGGGGGTTAAGTGATTTGCCCAGGGTCATACAGCTAGGAAGTGTCCAAGGTCTGATTTGGAACCAGGACCTCCCCTCTCTTGGCTTGGCTCTCAATCTACTGAGCCAGCTAGCTGCCCCCAGAAATCAGTTCTAGGATTAAAGAGTAAATTGAGAAAAGTTCTTTGTGTATTTTACCTATAAACGATGGCAGTCATCTTCTGTGAACAGTGGAATCAACAAACAATTTAAAATATTTCCTCAGTAACTGTATGTTGTCTGGAAAGCAACTCTGCGTTCAGTTGTATAAAATACAATATATATATATATATATATAGTGTATATTTATATACATTTAAAATAGATGGAATGGACCAAAGATCTTGAGTATGAATGCTAATGCCTTTAAAATTTTTATAAAACTTCACCATCAGTTCCTGTATTATTTTAAACTTGATTCGTTAGAGAACCACTTTATTTCCAGTTTTTTTTTTTAAATTGGAGATTGAAGAAATTCTGGCATATGAAGGTAATGGAATATGACTTCACTGTAAGAAATTACAAATATGGAGAATTGAGGAAACTCTGAAAGACATGTATGAATTAACTAACTCATTGTGGAATGAATAGAACTATAAGAACAATATGTGGTATTACTAAAGCAATATAAATAAAGAAAACACAAAAAGCCTGCAAGTTCTCAAATTAACTTCAATGACTAATCTTGGACTTGGAGAGCAGGTAAGTAAACACACTGCCTTCTTCTTGGTAGAAAGATGGGAGACTGTAGGCACAGAATACTGTCCATCATTGTGCTTTTCTTTGTCCCAAGTGGAATGGTGAGGGGGAGTACTGGGAAATATTGTTATAAAAGACAAAAAGTCCATAAAACTAAAAAATTTATCCCACTGATAATTTTAATAAAGAAATACAGTCACTGGTTCCAAAATATTAAGTTTTAAAGTTACAAAAAATGCATTTTGCTAACAAGCTATGGCATAATTTCAGCAGTCATATTAGCCTTAAGATGAAAAAAAAAGAAATTTTCATAGATTTTACCAGTATTACTCTACCTAGTCTTTTTAAATTTTTAATTACATTTCATTTAGCACAGCTGGGAAAAAAGAAATGCTACCTCACAAAGATACATAGATCCAAATGGAATAAAAGTGCATCACTGACTGTGCTTACTTATTATACTACTCATTTTTCAGTCCATCAATTATGAAAAGATTTTTGTTGAAATTTGTCTAGCAAATTTTTATTTTCCCTGATATAAATAATTTTTTTGGATATTGATCAGAAAAAAAATTATGCTTCTAAATAAGTAACTGGCTATATAGGGATCCTGTCATGATAATGATTTTTAAAAAATTCTTTTTAAAGTTGCATAAAGTATGAAGTTGAAGATCACATTCTGTAAGTTTCCTTTCCTGGAATTAACTATTCTGTTAATTTCTTATCATCTACCTCACAAATTAGCATTTTAAAATTTGGGTCATAACACTAATCAGTTAAATAAGGAAAAAATATGACCATTGTCTTTCACCATCTTGTATTCCTGTGGATTAAATATTTAAAACAAGAAATTTTAGTAATTATTGTTTTTTGGTTTGTTTTTTAAATCCTTACTTTCTGTCTTAGTATCAGTTCTAAAACAGAAGAGTGGCAAGGGCTAATCAATGACGGTTAATTGACTTGCCTAGGGTCACACAACCAAGAGGCCATTTTTGAAACCAGGTCCTCTCAACTCCAGGCCTGGCACTCTATCTATATACTGTGCTCCCTAGCTGCTCCTTAGTCACTGTTTAATGTAAAAATGAATTTAGAAGATCTTAACGGAAATTTGAAAAGGTGTGAAATATATTTACATTTCAAACAAAAATCTTCCCAAAACAGAAATCTATAACATACACAAGGCACTCAATGGCAGGGAAGTGAAAAATGTACATATGTAACTACTTGTCAAAGTATCTTGGCAACTTTTGAAGAATTCTTTGAAAGGTCACTTGTTTGTGGCAATTTTTTAAAACATTGGTCAAAGCTTATAAATTCCTTGTAAAGTCCTGATGTCTTATTTCCCCCTCCCCCCAGGTCAAAACACTGTAAAATGATGTTCACTTAAACAGCTGAACAGGATGAAGAGTGGAATCTGTGTAGTAGGCAGCATCTGGATCTTACTTCTTGCTATTTGTTAACTCTGAAATATATTTAAAACATAATTAAAGCTATAACAGGATTTAGGGACACAGGGTATTTTTTTTTAAGATACAACTCAATGGAATGCCTCTGCCACAAACATGAATATCAGCAGCTGGTTAAAAATGACACATTTAAAAAACATAAATAATTTGTCTATGGAAGTCTTTGTAAATAACTTGTACTTTGATATACAATGAGAAATGATCATATCATTACAGAAACTGAAATTTACTTTTAAGATCATAAATGTATTTCAAACAAGGGCCTCAATGATCTCGAAAGCCCTTTCTTGCAGTAAATGCTAGGATTCTTTGAATAAGTGATGGGGCATTTGTGAACTGTGTATAGCCATCACCACTATGTGACTCCATTAACAAATATGAGTGTGAATACGTATGTCTGTGTGTGAATGTGCTGTGTGTACTTAGATTAGTGCACAGCACGGTCCTCCTTTTTTCCGCTTTTTCTCTACCTTTTATTCCTTTCTCTACTCACTTACATTTAAAGGTTTACATTTTCTTCTTTCAATCTCTTTCCTTTACATTAAGTGAATTTTGATTCACTTGATTGCTAAGATTGGATTCATTTGTATAGAAAGTAACTAAATATAACAATAGCTAGCATTTACATAGCACTATATGATTTGCAAAGCGCTTTATACACATACATATATAATATCTCATTTGATCCTCACAATACCCCTGTGAGGTAGTTGCTGTTGTTATTTGTGTTTTACAGATGAGGAAATTGAGGCTAGAAAATTAAGTGACTTGCTCAGTACCACACAGAAAACAGGAATATCATACAGGAGTTGAACTCAGGTCTTTCTAACTCCAAGTCGGGTGTTCCCTTTGCCTTGTCACTTAGCTACCACAATAAATAATTAACAAAGATTCTTTGCACTGACTAGCTGTGTGGCCTCCAGGAAGTACCAAATCTCCACACCTCAGAATCAGATCTCTCAGGTTCCTCCTTAGCTGCAAAGTTTTATGATTCTGTTATCTTTTTTAAAAATAAATTTTTAGTTATTTCTAAATAATTTTAATTGCCTTAGCAGTTTTATGAACAAGTGTAAATAAGACTTGACATAAAAAGGCATGAAAGCACCATTCTCATTGTTGTAAAAACATAGCAACTTGTAGGAACTAGATCCACTGGGTCAAGAATTAGGTCATTGAGAGCTAGGAGTTGACTCTGTTCCTTACTACCTGTGTGACTGTGAGCAAGTCACTTAACCCTCCTAGGTCCCAAATTCCTTGTCTATAAAATAAAGGGTCTAGACTCCATCTCTAAGAACATATCACACACTTATAGAACCTATGACTGTACAAAATATGCAATAAAAGCAAAATTCTGAAGAATGGTGATAAGAAATGTGCTAATAAACCTCCCTAAGGTTCTCTTCTCTTCTAAGTGATAGTGGGGTGTAGCCATTCATCCTTCTGTCAACGTACCCATCTCTGTGGCTGCAGTAGTATCCACAGCTTCTCCCGTTTCTTCTTCTTTTGTTTCAGACCCCTCACTTACTATCTCACTGTGCATCTCAGTTTCCACCCTTTCTCCCGTCTCACCTAGAAACAGTAACCATAGAGATCATAACAGGATACCATTATCCAACATTAACTGATGATCGAGTAGCTTGTGCTCTAAGAGGGCTTACTCTTTCAGCCTCAAGAATAAGGATGGGTGGGGAAGGGTAAGTTAGCAAGGGGTGGGAAGAAAAGCAATGATTGGAGACCCAAGTATTAGTCTTGTTCTACCCTTTGCCCAGTGGCTGATCACTTCCCTCCCTCTGTCTCAGTTTTCCCACCTATCAGCTCAGGATACAGAATTAAGGCTAAAAAATGACAACTGGGAATATAGAAACAGCAAATCCCATGTAAATATTAATAAATAAGAAATAAAATTTCAAATATTCATAAAATAAGGTGACTCTGTAAAACTGAAACATTGGCAAAATGCTAATGTGGCCCTCAACCTTTTATTGCTCTCTAAGCAGAAATTTATTTTCTTCTTGTTAAGCACTCTAGGGTACCACATTGCTATATGTAGTCAAGCTGGAAGATCCAAACACTCTAGAGTTAAAATAAAATATTACTTGTGTTGAAGCATAGGGACTCTTCTCTATCCCTAAAGATCAAAGGAATTCCAAGGGGGTGGAGGGGCAGAGGTAACGAATTTCTAATGCTAAGCTACTCCAGGATAAATTATCTTCTGAAGTCGATTGCATTTTTCCATTTATCCCTTCCTCACCCCCACGGCAATTCTTTCCTCCTAGCTGCCTTCTCTACTTTTTTGATATCCCCTCTACCTTATATATAAGCTGTGATCAAAGAATAGCCTGAAAAGAATCAGGATTCTGAACGTGTTCTTTATTTACTTTTCTGGCTTAAATATAGTGGACACACACTGTATTTAATATGGTGAGTACACATTGGGCTTTAGAAATTTTTCACCTAGTAACTATATCTGATCATCAAACTAGGATGATGGCATAGAAGTTCTGATGAGGAAAAGTGGTCTTAGTTCAAAACACATCCACTTTCACAACTTAAGAGGTGGGTTTGGGGTGACTATATTATAGCCTGGACACTTGGGTGGGACTCTCCAGACCGCTGCTCTTATAAAATGCAGGACTTAAACAGTTTGAATTTTCAACACATCTGTTACCTTCAATTGCTTCATCCTCTTCATTCATGTGAATTTCCCTGTCTACTTCCGTTAGTGGCTTCATGTTTTCCTCTGTCCCTTCAGCTATTTTAGGTTTATTTCCCTCAACTGTTTCTACCTGCTGAGTCTTCTCCACTCTATTCTTTCCAGTAGCTTCAAGAGGCTGGTCTCCCTCCAGTACTTCTGGAAATTCATTATCTTCAACTGTTGCCAGAAGAGTGTGTTTTTCACTGGTTACCAGAGCCTTCTTTTCCACTGTTCCTGCAGGTTCAGTCTCTCCAGCAGTACCCTCATGCTCAGTCTTTTCCATCTTTTCTGAAGGTTTGGTTTCTCCAGATGTTTCTTCAAGCTCAGTTTTTTCTATCATTCCTGAAGGTTTGGTTTCCCCAGATGTTTCCTCATGTTCAGGTTCTTTTAGTGTTCCTGAAGGTTCAGTCTCTATAACTGTTTCCTCCTCACATTCAGACTCTTCCAGTATTCCTGAAGGTTTGGTCTCTCCAGCTGTTTCCTCATGCTCAGTCTCTTCCAGTGTTCCCGAAGTTTCAGTCTCTTCAGCTATTTCCACATGATTGTTCTCCTCCAACATTCCTGTCTCTCTCTCAGTTTCTACATGCTGAATTTCTTCCACTATTTCTTGAGGTTCAGTCTCTACAGATGTTACCAGATGTTTAGTTTCCTCCGCTGTTCTTTGGGGATCAGCTTCTTGAGCCATTCCCTGATGCTGACTATACTCTACTGTTTCCAGAGTTTCTTCTTCTCCATCACTTCTCAGTGGCTTAATCTCCTTTATAGTTCCAAATATTTCAATCTCAACAAATCTTCCTGCAGACTGAGTACCATTCTTAATTTCCCCATCATTGTCCTTTTCATCTATTCCTGGAGTTTCATTATTTCCAGCAGATGTGGGTGGCACAGACTCTTCAGATGCCTGTGGATATTTAGCTTTATCTGTTGATCTCAGATATTCCATTTGATCTCTTTCTCTGGAATCTGGAGACCCTGTCTCCCCAGCATTTCCTTCTTCACAGGTAAAACTAGCACCATCAATTGCTGGCATGACAACCATCGTCTCTTTTGCTCCGAGGTTATTGGTTGGCCTTGTTTTGTCCTGAGCATCAACTCTAGCTTTTATTGCACACTGCTTTTTCTTGTCAAGGCAAATTTCATTTTTGTATGGGGTTGAAGCGTTTCCATCTGAAGCTGATTTTGATCATTCGTTTTACATGAAAAAGAAAACAAACAATTATTATTAGTTGACAACTATAGGAAAGCAGATCAGGATTACAAGGACTATTTAATAGTTCAAATTAATTTAGTCACAGGTAATATTTGAGACAACCAATATGTGTGCTCTACCTCAAATACCCTCTGCCTCAAACTTAACTCAAAATTTGGAGTTTCTCCATATTGACTTCTTTATCTTGTCCTTTCTACAGATCTAGAGACAAGAGGTCCTAGGTTCAAATCTGGCCTTGGACACTTCTTCCTTTGTGAGCCTGAGTAAATTGCTCAGCCCTTACTGCTCTTTGCCTTGGAACCAATTCACAGAGTTGATTCTAAAATGGATGGTAACCGTTTAGAAAAGAAAAAGAGAAGGGGTAAATATATTTATGCCTAGGAAGAACTAGATTTTGCACCCCAGTAGTTGGGGAGCATAAGACCTATGTGTGGCTGGCCAGTCATCACAGGGGATAGGAAGGAGTTGGGAGTCTTGATAGACAACCTTCTCATTGACTATTCACCAGTTAGAGATGTCTTGGGATGTCCAAGGAAGCAGTTGAATAATAAGCTCCCAAATTGTATTTATTGACTTGCAGGAGGGGTCTTTGGGATCTTTGATTATCAAGAAGATCATAGCCCATGAATTTATTGGTTGCTACCCTAATCAAATACCTAGAAGCCAGTCTCTCAGAATGTTTAATGGTCAAATTTCTACCTTTGTTTTACTCCTCCATCATATTTTTCACCAGCTAGTTGTTTTATCTCAGGTATCAGAGACTATACCCTCAAAGATTTTTCAACTTTGGAACTCCCAACCTGGGGCCCCTACTCTCTTTATTGATAAGTGCTTCCTGTAGCCCATTCACTATAGCTAAGTAGGGTCCAATCATACTTTCATTTACTCCCCTACTTTCTTCACAGCAGCCATCTTATTACCTATACTCGTCTTAAATCAATAACTGCCATAACTACTGGAAATGGTATGTCATTCTATTCTGTTATGGCTCCACTCATCATCTCTGTAACTTTCCACAACAAACTATCCCTCCCTGGTCACCACTCTCCTATTATGTTATTGCCTCCATAAGAATGTAAGCTTCTTGAGGACAAAGATTGTCTTCATCTTTATTTATGAATCCCCAGCCCTTAGCATACACACAATAAATATATGATAAATGTCTTTTTCATTCATACTCAGACTCCCATTTGAAGAACTGAATGACATATGTAGTATTTTAGAAAAAGAACTGAATTAAGAATCAGAAACTAGATTTTTTTTCCTGGTGCTGGTGGTACTGTTAGCCAATTGTTTAACCTCAGGCAAGTCATTCAACCCTCACTAAATCCCAGTTTCCTCATCTGTAAAAGCAGTAATCATAACACCACTTCTCAAACACACACCTCAAAGCTGTTTAATAATTTCAGGAGAGGAGGAAGTTGCAGTGTTTGGAAAAGAATAGAGTGAGATATGCATCTCCTGGGGACAATCATGGCTCCTCCCTTTGAAAGTTCCTTAACATCTCTCTCAGCTATCCCCAACATTTTGTTTCTCCTCTGGGAATCACAGACTATCTCTTTATGATACCCACAATGAGGTATATGGGGGGGGGGGGTTGCCCACAATTTCAAGTAAAAGTGAGAAGTAAAGTTTTAGCAGATTTCCAACTTTCATTTATTCATCAAAAGAATGCTTGTTAAGGCAACAGTAAAGGACTAGATCTTATAGACGACTGAGAGATGAAGAAAATATGTTCCATGCTCTGGAGGAGTTCACAGTATAGTGGAGGAGATAATGCAAGTCTAAGAAAACTATAGGACAAAGCAAATTGCATTAACTTCGATGAACAAATTGATCTAAAAGATAAAATCAGAGTATATACTGACCATAGTCTCTCTATCAGGGGTTCTTAAACTGGGGTCCATGAACTTTTTTTTTTTTTTTAACCCTTGTACTTCGGTGTATTGTCTCATAGGTGGAAGATTGGTAAGGGTGGGCAATGGGGGTCAAGTGACTTGCCCACGGTCACACAGCTGGGAAGTGGCTGAGGCCGGGTTTGAACCTAGGACCTCCTGTCTCTAGGCCTGACTCTCACTCCACTGAGCTGCCCAGCTGCCCCCATGAACTTTTTTTTTAAAAAAAAAAAGGCCCTTACTTTCCATTTTAGAATCAATACTGAGTATTGGTTCCAAGGCAGAAGAGCAATAAGAGTGAGGCATTGGGGATTAAGTGACTTGTCCAGAGTCGCAGAGCTTGGAAATGTCTGAGGCCAGGACCTATCTCTAGATCTGGTTCTCAATTCACTGAGCCATCTAGTTCATGAACTTTAAAAAAATATCTTGATAACTTTATTTTCGTGAAATTGGCTTCCTTTTTATTTTATGCATTTAAAAATACTTTTCTAAGAAGGGGTCCCATAGGCTTCACCAGACTGATAAATTAGTCCATGTTATAAACAAAGGTGAAGCATCCCTGATCTAGTACATGTTCACCATCATATATAAACATGACATGCTCAAAAATGATAGAAATTAGAGTCAAGAGCTTTCAAAAGAAAAAAAAAATCAAGTCAAAATTCAACTTAGGAGCAAAAGATGGAGCAAAGGTTTTCCTGAAACATCCTCTAGGCCAGGGGTCAGTAACTTATGGCTCTGGAGCCATATCTGGCTCCACCTCCCGACTGGCCAGTCTGGGCAGAGCCCCAGGATGTGCCCCAGGGGGCCCGTCAGCCCCTGCCCCATATTCCAGTGCCTTCCACCTCCATCCTCCTCCTTCCGGAAGCATTTATGGCTCTCATGGCCAAAAAGGTTGCCGACCATTGCTTCTAGGCTTTTAACATTAAGGTAGAAAAACTATCTGATTAAGCATGAGATTATCAGCACTGGAGGAAGTGAATAAAATTATTTCACATGTTCATAACAAAATTCATTTTGACAGGAAAATAAGACTCAGATCTCTCACAAAAGATTTATAAGGTTTTTAAAAGTGCCTTGGGGAATCAACCAGGAAATGAGTTGAGATGAATTCTGTCAAATTATATTTTCTAAATGGAATGTTTACTACAATGATGAATGCTGTCAGCAGAGACAACATTCGCCATCAACTTTGGAGCATATTAATTACTGAAAGTAGCAGTTCCATAGTTGGAGAGTGGGTGAACATATATTAATGCTGTCAAAAAGAACCATAAAATTCCATATTTTGAAAAATCTTTGTGATACCACAGAGCCAGGTATTAGGGAAAGGAAGCAACCACTGCCTGCCTGCTGCTTTCTGCAATGTTCCTTCCCTTCTGGGTCAGTCAGCTCACAGCAGTCCTCTAAAGACATCTAGAAGCCACCCTTTCCCCCTCTAGTATATTATTTCTTTGGAGAAAACATGGATTTCTTCTTTCCCAAGCTCCCCCAAAGCAGCACATCACAACCCAAAGTGTTTTAAAGGGATTTACTGTACAGTCCTATAGAGGAAAAGTACCACTAGGCAGAAGAAAGGAGATTAGTTCCCATACAAAAGGGTTCAACATCCCTTCCTCCTAATTTCTCTATTTCTGCTGATGGTACCTTCAGGGAACAAGACTTGTAACTCTGGAGTTGCCTTTGGCTTTTCCCTCACCCTCCACCTCCTGTATCTAACCAGCTGCCAAGTTCTATTATTTCTACCTCTACAAGGTCTCTCCTGTACCCAGCCCCTCTCTCACTGCTGCAACCAGTTAAGGTTTTCTTCACCTACTGCCTAGGTTTCTGCCGTTGCCTAACTGGCCTTCCTACCTCCATTTTCTCCCTCCTGACCCTTCTCACAGCTAATCACACCACATTCCTATTTTAAAAGCATTCAGTGGTTTCCTATTAAAATTATTCAAACAAACTTTCCTTAGCA
Source organism: Gracilinanus agilis (assembly GCF_016433145.1). NCBI lineage: Eukaryota > Metazoa > Chordata > Mammalia > Didelphimorphia > Didelphidae > Gracilinanus > Gracilinanus agilis. The sequence goes on along the minus strand of NC_058130.1, from coordinate 636,847,627 downwards.
CTGAAGGCCTTACACAATCTGACTCCCTCCTACCCTTCTTGTCTGATTTTCATTTTCCTCTGCTGAGGTAGCTGGGTGGCATGGAGGGAATTCCGAGTTAAAATCTAACCTCAGACACTAGGTGTGAGTACCTTGGTAAGTCACTTAACTTCTCTCTCAGTATCCTCAACTGTAAATGGAGATAAATAACAGCATCTATCTCAAAAAGATATTGTGAGGATCAGTTGAGATTATATTTTTTAAGTGCCTAACATATACTAGGAACTTAACAAACACTTATTTCTATCCCTTTTAATGGTTTTATGTTCTCAGCAATCTGGACAACTAGCTAGTCTCTGAACCCAATGTACTGTTTTTTTTTTTTTAAGTTAATTTAATTTTTTTAAACCTTTACCTTCTGTCTTGGAATCAATACTGTGTATTAGTTCCAAGGCAGAAGAGTGATAATGGCTAGGCAAAGGAGGGATTAAGTGACTTGTCCAGGGCCACACAATATCTGAGGCCACATCTGAACCCAGGACCTCCCATCTCCAGGCTTGGCTCTTTATCCACTGAGAAACCTAAATGCCCGCCAATATACTGTCTCTTGCCTTTCTGTGTTGGCTATTCTTCCTGTTTGGGATGTCTTGCCTTTTTCACAAATATCTGTTCAAATTTCACAAATATCTGTTCAAATCAGCCCATATTTATTAAATACAAGGCATTGTGCTGGATTCTGGAAATTTAAAAAAAATTATAACTGGCACTGTCCTTGCCCTCATGGAGCTTGCAAATTATTGGGTGGGGGGAGGGAGACATATGGAATGTACACATGTAGATACAATGTCAGGTATAACATGATTAAGACAAAGGGGAAAGCCAGTCAAAGTGGTTTTAAGACAATTTGAAGAGGCAGAGATCCCTTTTGAGCTTAAGGAAAGATGAAGATCTGATGCAATTCCCTTTGGAGAACCTCAGTTTTTTTAGTAAAACAGGAGGTGAAGTCATGGGATGAAAGATTGGATTAGGGTAGTTTAGGGAGAATGAAGAGGTTTATAAAGGGACCATGATAGAAGTTAAATCAAGGGATGATAAAAAGACTGTCATATAGCAGTGAGGGTCCACTGTACTGCCTCCATCATTAAGGTTATGTATAATTGCATGAGAATAAAAGCAAAGAAAATAGATTGTGGGAATAACTCAGAACTGGACTTTATTTTTTTTGGACAAGTTTATTTCTTTGAGGTTCTTTGGGGAGACCTTTTGCCTAGAGTCTGAATTAAGTGTCAGATATTTATATAGTGAAAGATTTCTCCATCTCCCCTTTTAAAGGAAAAAAGTAAAAGAAATTTCATTTTTTAATACTTTGTAACTGCATAAATTAACTGGTTGATAAAAGCAGTTATTAAAAAGTTTATTTTTTTTAACCTAAGAAAAACCCCAAACCAAAAACCTTATAACAAACTTCCTTTATCTCTTCTCCATTCCCCATCCATGAGAAAGATGCTATCTTCTCCTTAGTTTTCAGAATTTACATGAGTTCTGAATTTGGAATCAGAAGACCTAAATTTGTGCACTAATTAGTTGGGTGGCTTTAGCCAACTGATTTAATTTCTCTAAAGCTCAGTTTCCTTATCTGTAAAAAAGATGATGATACTAATTGCATTGTCTCACTGATTTATGAACCTTTATAAACTCTATAGAGCACTATAAATAGGTTGTTATTAAAGTCATTCACAATTTATAATAATCTACATAGATGTGGTTTTATTTTATTTTATTTTTTTTTTTAATTTTAAACCCTTAACTTCTGTGTATTGACTTATAGGTAGAAGAGTGGTAAGGGTAGGCAATGGGGGTCAAGTGACCTGCCCAGGGTCACACAGCTGGGAAGTGACTGAGGCCGGATTTGAACCTAGGACCTCCCGTCTCCAGGCCCGGCTCTCAATCCACTGAGCTACCCAGCTGCCCCCTGTGGTTTTATTTTTAATAATAAAACATGTCAAGAACAATTCATGTAAAATATTATATCTGTCAGGGAAACAGCTTAAGCCTGCTATGGTTCTGTCTACCTTTAAGTTGATTTACATCACTCCTAAATATAACCAAGTGTGGTTTTCAAGTGAAAGGGGAAGTCATAGTGAAATATCATATTAATCACTAGATGACATCAAATTATAAGATTCTACTAAAAAACACATGAGTACTTTCTTCAACATGTGAAAATCTCATTTGGACTGAATAAAATTCTTAATGTGAGCCAAGAAAGAATAGAAACCGAACACCTAGAGATTAAATTGAACCAATGTGTGAAGGTAATACCTTGGGCTTTTCCAGGCAAGATACCACCAGTATAAAGTTATCAAGAAGCTAGAGCTTGTATGTTAAGAGAATTACTGGCATCCTAAAGTCAATGCTTAATGAAAAGAATATACTTAGAACAATTAACACCTAATTAATACCAGCCCCAATGTATACTTTTGACATGGTAAAATGGACAAAAATGGATCTATAAGATATTCAAACCAAAACCCAAGTAATTGCTTTTTGTCTTTTTAAACCCATACCTTCTGTCTTAGAATCAATACTAAGTATTGGTTCCAAGGCAAAAGGGTGGTAAGGGCTAGGCAATTGGGGTTAAGTGACTTGCCCAGGATCACACAGCTAGGAAGTTTTGAGTTCAAATTTGAACTCAGGACTTCCTGTCTCTAGGCCTGGCTTTCTATTCACTAAGCCATCTAGCTGACCCCAAAATCCATGCAATATTAATGAAACACAGGGCTCATTATCCCAAGACAGATATAAAAACATTTCCTCTCTAATCAAGAGGAAGAGGATTGCTAGGTGTTCTCAGAGCACATAGTAAAGAGATTAAAATTTTAAAGAAATACTTTTGGAACAAACACACCTCATACCACAAAGCAAAAACAAGTATGGGTCACTGGACATGTCAAAGTAAATGGCTATGATTCAAGAGTGTAATCAAAAGGCACCCAATGGGCAATATTCACATGAACTCTTATAAAAAATGTCAACCAAAAAGTGTCAAACAAATGATTAAAATAATGATTCAGTGTCAGGTCATTGCTACTAGAAAGATTAACCTTAAAAGGTTTAGACATTGATTAATACAGATTATTCAATCAAATGTTGGAAACTGTGCAACATATCATTGAAGTTTGCAGAAATTTTGCATCTACCAAATGTCAAGAAAGGGATGATCATGAATCTGGAATTATGCACCAAATGCTTCCTATCCTTCACAAACTAACAGATGGCACATCTCCATACTGAAAATTTAAACATCAAAATAGTCTGAGAATTCAACAAACAAGTTGTACTGGAAGTAGAAGGAATGGACTATCTTTCTTTCTATTAATTGTAACTGCAGCGCTTAGGTCCTTAATAAATGTTTATTGGATGGAATTGGATTGGATATATTATTTAGGTGCCTTTTGCCACTCTCTTCTTCTTCACCCTTCTTTCACATAAAGAAGTGGCCCTTTTCCTTGCCAAAGCAAACTCCTCTACCTATACAAATGACCCCATTCAGTCTGGTCACCTCCAACAGATTGTTCCCTCATCCCCACACTCATCTATCTTCAACCTTCCATTGGCTATGAAATTCCTATTGTCTATGAACATACCTATGCCTCCCCTTTCTTAAAAACCTTCACTTGATCCTCCCATCTCCGTTAACATCACATCTCTTCTGCTCTTTGTGCCTAAGCTCCTTGAGAAGATCATATTCAATAGGTGCCTCCACTTTCTTTTTTTCTCAATCTCTTCTTAACTCTATTATGTCTTCTCACCTTATCACTCAGTCAAAACTCCTAAGTTACCAATGATCTCTTAATTGCCAAATCCAATGGCCTTTTCTCAGTCCTTATCCTTCTTGACCTCTTTATAGCCTTTGACACTGTTGATCACTCTCTTCTCCTTGGTACTCTCTTCTATCTAGGTTTTCATCCTGTTAACCAAATTCTATTGGCTTCCTGTCAATTCTAGGAGCAAATTCAAGTATTAAAATCCTTTCACAATCTAACCTTCCACTATATTTCAGGGCTTCTTAAAAGTTATTCTCTCCACATACTCTTTGATTGAATAACACTGACCTCCTTTCTACGTCTTACACAAGACACCTCATTCACAGCTCTGTTTTCTCTGGCTGTCTCCCATGCCTGGAATGCTCTCACTTCTTATCTCTACCTCCTGGCTTTCCTGGCTTTCCTCCAAATCCCAGCTAAAATTCTACTTTCTACAGGAAGTCTTTCCTAATTTCTCTTAATTCTATCCTTCTCCCTGTTGATTATTTTCTATCCGTCCATAATATTTATTAAGAACATTATTTCCAAATTCAGACCTATTTTTTAAAGAGTGAAGTAAGAAAGGAAGGATTTTGTTTTATCTCCCCAATACCATGTCACATTCTCCCTGTATTGTACAATTCTGTGGGGTGGAGGCTTGCCTAATCCATTCTGAACTCTTTATCCCTCTAGATTGTATAGTAAACCTATCCTACCATGCACACATTTGCTGTGACAGCTGAACTAACAAAACTGATGTTGTATACCTTGATGTGATAGACATACAAAGAAAAAAACACCAGGCAACACCACTGAGGGATTAAAACCACAAACAAACACACCTAGGAACACATTATGGTAAGAGAACCCGGAAACATGGTTTATTGCCCAAGTAGAAATGGATAACTTCTCTTAGGTACATGACTTACTCAGGTCAGTGCTTCTTAATCTGTGAGCCACTTTATAATACTGTATGTGTGTGTGTGTGTGTGTGTGTGTGTGTGTGTGTGTACATATTTTTAATAAAATTAAAATTCTACTTATAAGGCAAGGTCATCAGCTGGTAAAGAAGAGGAAGGATTAGGAAAATGTGACAAGACTGATATCTTTTTCTCAATAAACATGCCAGAATTTAGACATTCCAATGAGTGTCTACCACAAGAGTCACTTGAAGAAACCACACTTATTTCCTCAGTGCTGCCACTGATCAAATCATTTTTGAATTCCTCTTGCGAATTTCCTTCAAGGCCAGTTTGTGAGAGGAGAGTAGATGGTAGTGGAGCCATATGAGAAAACTGTTTTCATTGCTTTCTAATAACTGCTGTCAAACTAATGCCCTGAGTGCAAGTAGAAGTCAGGCCTGAGACTTGCTGGGAACCAAACAGAAAGTAGCAATATTGAACAAAGAGTTAGAGAAAAGGAAGAAAGCATATTTTTGCTTCTAAACTCTTTTATCTCAGCCATGGGAACATTCCGTTCCTTGATGGAGCTAAGCCATCCTGTGTATCTCTCGTACAATCCTTACTTCCTTTAGGAGGGTTCTGGAGCACACAAGACCTGGTTATTAGATTCTAGAAATCTTATTAGGTTCTTTGTTGTTGTTGTTGTTGTTGTTTTGACCTATCAGAGGAGTTCAGGAACAGCCAGAAGGGAAACTTAAAGGAACAGCTTTGAATATAATTTAGGGCAGAGTTAGACCTTTATTCTGGGTAGCAGAGACCAAAACAAGAAGATTTATTCAAATCATACCTATCGGCAACCTAGTCCAGATTTTTCAGTATTTGTGTATACACTCCAGGGACCCAGGAGTGAGGGAGGAAAGTGTCAGTTCAGTAAACAAGAGGAAAATTAATAACCCCTTATTCCCATATTCTTAGTTTTTAAAAAACAAAAATGGCATCCCACAGATTGACCACCTGCTTTATTTCCCAGATTTGTCTCTATATGAGGGACAACTAGGTGGTACAGTGGATAGACTGCTGGACCTGGAGTCAAGAATATCTCATTCCATACCAGTCTCAGACACTTACTAGCTGTGTGATCCTGGGCAAGTCACTTAATTCTGTTTGCCTTAGTTTCCTCACCTGTAAAATGAGCTAGAGAAATGGCAAACCATTCCAGTTTTGCCAAGAAAACCACAAATAGGGTCAGTCAATACTTAATAAAAATGATTTAACGAAAATAGCAGACTATAGACTACTCAAAATCAGTGTTTATGATCTCTGACCTCTGAGGCTAATCAAAAGAACACTTCAGGGGGCAGCTGGGTAGCTCAGTGGAGTGAGAGTCAGGCCTAGAGACAGGAGGTCCTAGGTTCAAACCCGGCCTCAGCCACTTCCCAGCTGTGTGACCCTGGGCAAGTCACTTGACCCCCATTGCCCACCCTTACCAATCTTCCACCTATGAGACAATACACCGAAGTACAAGGTTTAAAAAAAAAAAAGACACTTCATGTTCTGAACATAGTTCCAAAGGATCATAACTCGAAAGGTCTTCAGAAGCCAATCCTCTCATTAAACAACTGAGAAAACTGAGTTCCAGGACTTGCCCAAGGTCATGTAGGCAGTATCAGGGACATGGTTTGAATCCAGGTGCTCTGATTTCAGAGCCATTGTTCTTCTATTGTACAGAGATTCCAGAAGTGTTTGAGCTTCTTTAGAATAAATGAGTAGTTGGGGGTTGCTAGGTAGCTCAGTGGATAGAGAGCCAGGGCTGGAAATGGGAGGTCCTGGCTTCAAATCTGACCTCAGACACTTTGTAGCTGTGTAACCCTGGGCAAGTCACTTGGCTCCCACTGCCTGGCCTTTACCCCTCTTCCAATTTGGAGCCAATACATTGTATTTATATATTTCATATTTTATAATATATTATTTATATATAATTTATAAACACATATAAACACATACTAGGATATGTATCTATAAATATACAGCTGTATATATGAATGATACACATACAGCAAATGAGAGGTGCTTTGTAAGGCACTTAGCACAAAGAGTAGGCAAATAGTAGGTATTGAATAAATGCTTGTTTTTTTCCACCAGTTATATATATATGCATATATATAATCTTTATAAATTATGTATATTATGTTATAAACATATACTTAATCTCATTACCTCATAGTCATTCCTATGCTACTATATTCCTAAAGCCCAAGATCTAAATTCTGTACCACTTAATGATGTTTAGCAGTTTTTGTGAATTTTAAATTCCTTTGTTGGGAGTAGAGACAGAATGGATCCAGGGGATCAAGTTCTAGGTTTTCGTACATGGAATTGTAAAACATTAACACGAAAGTTGAACTTGACTTAGGTAGGAGCTGAAACTTTTGGCAATGTTACAGAATAACGATTTTTATTTAGTTACAAGAAAATGTTAGAAAAAGGTTTCAATGTTCCACATTCCGCTTTCTCTGCCTGCCTGTAGGAGACATCTGCTGACCCATCTCTGTCTAACCTGGCCTGGGCAGACCCTTACTTCTTGAGACACTATCCTCACTTTTGTTGACATTCTGATCTTCCCATTCTAAGACACTATGGCGTTTCTATTGTTCCAGATGTCCAAATCCAGGTTCTTTCACAGCCTTCAGATCTAATAAATAGTAGTGAAGGATTTAAAGTGTTAGGACTGAAATCAGGAAAACGAGTTCAAATCTGACCTTGGATACTTGCTGGCTGTGTGACTGGGTAAGACACTTAACCTTTGTCTGACTGATTTTCCTCAACTATAAAAAATAAGGATCAAAGCAGAACTTATTTCTCAGGGTTGTTATAAAAATCCAGTTAGATAATATTTGTAAAGCACTTAGCATAGTGCCTGGTAAATGGAAGGCACTTTATAAATGCTTTCTTCCTAGCTGGCCAGTAGCAATAATAGTTCCCATTTAGATAATTCTTTCAGATTGAAAAGCAAAATTCAATACACCTTTATTCAGCCCCCTGCACAATGCAAGGCACTTTATTTCAATCTGTTGATCAATAATCAGTCAATAAACATTTATTAAGTGTCTACTGTGTGCCAGGCACCATGCTAAGGTTTTATAAACATTATTTTACTTTATGTCCATTGTTGCATTTGATCCTCACAATGAGCTGGTGGGTATAATAGGCATGATGATCCTCATTTTACAGGTGAGATTATAAGCATCAGAGAGATTAAATGACATTCTGATGATCAGAGGATTTCAGGACAATATTTGAAACAAGATTATAATACATATTATATATAAATATATAATAATATAAAAATAGTAAAATAGTAAAATTGTAATATAAAATATAAAACAATTTATATAACTAAATTCAGGGCTATTCCCCCTATCCCAGCCTGCTATTATCTTCCAGAGTTCAAATTTTACCCTATCATTCACGTAAAATGCTTTGCAAGCCTTAAAGCAATATATACATGCTTATTATCATTATTATTCACTTTTTTTCCTGGAAGCAATGGATATATATATATATATATATTTTTTTTTTTTTAGTGCCCCACTCTGTTTGACGTGTCATTTCAAGGTAGACCATCCTTAGAGAGCCTCATGGGATCTCAGTATCCTAGAGTTTATAGGGTCACGCTTTCTTTCTAGATTAAGTGTTCTTTACCTGAGTACTAAGAACGTTTTTATCTTTAATCTGACAGCCAACTCCGTTTCAGTATAATTGATTTCCTTTGCAATGTTATGTACTCTATTTCATGCATTTAAAATCACCCTTCTACAAAGGGGTCTATAGACTTTACCACTCTGCCAATTTATTTTTGTGTTTAGGACACAAAAATAAATTAAAGAATCCCTGGTCTAGATCTTCTGACCCTTTAAACTCATCTCAGCTTACTGTCTTACCTCTTCACTAAGAAAAACACAGAATCATAGAATTAGAGCTGGAAGGGACTTTGATAGAAGTCATCTAGTCCAACCCCTTCAGGGAATTAAGGCCCAGGTTAAGGTTAAATAACTTAGCCAGCAAGGTCAATAAGTGGCAGGAATAGGATTCCAATCCAAATCCTTTGAACACATTCAGCAGTGTCTTATCCATGGTATGGTAGGAAAGGGCTGTATTTGAAGTTGATTATTATTACTCTAGAACAGTGATTCCCAAAGTGGGCGCTACCACCCCCTGGTGGGTGCTGCAGCGATCCAGGGAGAGCAATGATGGCATTTATCTTTCCTATTAATTGCTATTAAAATTTTTTTAAATTAATTTCCAGGGGGCTAAGTAATATTTTTTTCTGGAAAGGGGGCGGTAGGCCAAAAAAGTTTGGGAACCACTGATCTAGAATAAGGACCAATCCATTACAACTGGCTGTGACTGAGAATTAACTCTGTCTATTGAATGGAAGGTCAGACACTACAGGTGAACCTTAAATGCTTTGGCCACATAATGAGAATGCAGGACTCCTTGGAAAAGACTGATGCTGGGAAAGATCAAAGGCAAAAGGAGAAGATGGCCCAGGGTGAGATGGAGAGATGGTATCATGGAAACAATGTACATGAACTTGAATAGACTTGGAGAGTAGAAGATAGAAGGGCCACAGAACAATATGATTGAGAAATATGGTACATGATACAAAGTATGGGGAAAACCCACAGGTTGTAAGAAATCCATTTAAATCCAATTTTTCATTATTGGCAGGATTTATTAGCAACAAGAATGCCAGAAGACAAATTTGGCTGTTATAGCAATATGAATAATAATTGCTCTCACTTAGATACTGCTTTTTTACTCTATAGGGTATTTTCCTTAAAGCAAACTCGGTTTAAGTGTTACTATGTTTATTATTGGGGTTTGTTTTTTTTTATTAAATGTTTGTTGTTTTGTTTGTTTGCCTGTTTCAGTTCAACTTTTCCAAAAAAACCTGTGGTTACAATGGTGTGGAACCTCTCGCCACAGACGGAGAGATCACCTGCTCTGTGTCTTCATTGATCAGTTGTTATGTTGAAGGTAAAATGATCACTTAATGATGGACCTCTCAGGGAAGAGCATCTCTGCATTCAGCCAAGTCAGTCCTTGAACAGCAGCTATTTATTCTGTCCTCCACCAGCTGTACGTGAAGGCTGGAGCTGGGTATATCCTGCCAGCATCTTCTCTACTGCCTATTTTAAAGATGAGGAAATAAAAAATCCAGAAAATAATTTACCGATGCTCCATTTGAAAGTTGGATAAATGGAATCTCTGCAGAGACCAAGTGACTTGCTCTTCTCTGACAGTTATTAAGAGTCAGATCTGGTTTTAATCCAGGTCTTATGATTTCAGTTTCAGTGTTCTTTCTCTCTTTTTTTTAACCCTCACTTTCTGTTTTAAAATCAACACTAAGTGGAGGGTGGGCAGCTGGGTGGCTCAGCAGATTAAGAGCCAGGCTTGGAGTCTGAAGGACATAGGTTTAAAGGTGGCGTCAGATAATTCCTAGTTGTGTGACCCTGGGCAAGTCACTTAACCCCCATTGCCTAGCCCTTACCACTCTTCTGCCTTGGAACCAATAGTTAGTATGGATTCTAGGACAGGAGGTAAGGGTTTAAAAAAAACAAACCCAATACTAAGTATCTGTTCCAAGGCAAAAGAGTGATAAAGGCTAAGCAATGGGGGCTAAGTGACTTGCCCAGGGTCACACAGCTAGGAATTATCTGAGGCCACATTTGAACCCATGCCCTTCAGACTCCAGGCCTAGTACTCTATCCTCTGTGTTACCTAGCTGTCTTCAGTGCTCTTGCTCTTGTATTGCATTTCTTTTCTATGAAGAAGGGCAAATATTTATAGGATAAGTGGAAAAAATCTTTCCAGGGTATACTACTTTAGAGGGTAAAGAGCACTGTATGAGACCAAAAAAGTGTAAGCTCACTGAGAAAAGTTACTCTACTGCATCTATATCTATATCCTAGCATCTATGAAGTGCCTGGCAAAAATACTGGAATGGTTTGCCATTTTCTTCTATAGTTCATTTGGATGAGGAAACTGAGACAAACAAGGTTAAATGGCTTGCTCAGAGTCACACAGCTAAGTAAATATCTGAGATCAAATTTGAACTCAGGCTTTCCTGATTCCAGGCCTAGAGCTCTATCCACTATGTCACCTAACTGCTCCCACCTGGCACACAGTACATGCTTAATAAATGCCTATTAGAAAATCAATTTGAGTCCTGGTTGTAGTCATATTGTAAGAGTCAGAGAAAGAATAACTAAGTGAAAATTTGTCTTTCTGTGAAAATATTACACAGGGGTTGCCTCTTACAATTTACAAAACACAATTTAAATACATTTATGGCATTCAAGCCCATTCAGGCAATATTAACAGGAAAGGGAAGAAAGGCTCAAGATTAAAATAAACAAGTTATTCTGGCAGATTATCAAAACTTAAACATGAGTCTACTTGAACTTACTCAAAGTCCTTCTCTGTTTACAGACAGTTGCCCCAGTTCTTAAGCTGTGACATTTTCTTTTTTATCTTTTCTTATTTAAATTCTATACTGAACAAACAGCAAAAGAAAAAAATTAGCATTTTAGTAAACACAGAACTGAAGGACAATGATTGCCTAGGAATCCTCAAACCTTTATTTTTTTAATTTATTTTCATATAGTCTCTTTTTTAAAAAAAAGATTTCTGGTAAGTCCAACACTTTGTACAATGCCTTGAATATAATAAATGTTTGTTGGATTGCATTGAATTAATGGATTAATTAATTAATTAAGCATTTATCAATGCACAAAATCCTATATGAGGCCTGGAGATACAAAGAACAAAAAAGACACATTTTCTGTACTCAGTGTTTACAATCCATTTTTTTTGGTATAGCAATCTTTAATGTATCACGTATATATTAAATATACAATGCATATAGTTATCGTTATCTGGATTACTAGACTACAAACTCCATGAGGGCAGGGAATTCGTCTTATCTAAATTTTGTATCCTTTTCTAGCAATAGTATTTTGTATGGAATGGGTGATTAATAAATTGTTGAATGGATAAACTAATATATCTATACACAAATTACTCTATATACATGGGATGTTCAGTCAATGGAACAGGAAGATCATTTCTAGCTTTCTGGGAGGGATGAAGAGCAGTGGGTAGGGTAGGAAGAAAAGAGACTCTTCTAGGTACCTGGAATGGCCTGCACAAATACACGAAATGGAGTATAATATGAAATCATGGAGTGGTAAGTAGCTTAATGTAACTGAAATTTTGAGTACATGAAGGGCGTCAGTGTGAGATGAAGCTGTAAAAATAGGTTGAAACTAGATTGGTTGGTTGTTGTCCTTTGTACTTGAAGAAGACCAAAATGACATCATGGGTGATGTCTTTTGACTACACATAAATTGAATTTTTAGTGAGGCAGAGTTGTGCAAAGGCATCAGCCTCATTCTCTCCTCCAGAGCCATCAATGTCCAGTGGCAAGACAAAAGCCAGAAAGACTGACTATGTCTGGGTTGCAGTGGATGACCTTGGCATCTTTGATGTCTGATCCAGCTCTATGCATTCCACAGCACCTGCTTCAGCTGCCTTCTTGGTTTCTGGAACAAACTGTTCTTACCCACCCATTCCCCCAAGGGAAGTCTTAACATGCCTGGGGTAGGCACCCTCCTAATTCCTCAACACGATACTTCAAAGCTCTCCTACTTGTTTATTGTTCCATCTTTTGTTTTCTGTTCAATTTCCTTTAATGAGCTGTGACATTTTGTAAGGAAGGAAAAGTCCCTTGGAGAGGGGAGAGTGCTCATAGCAGGACAAAATGGGGTCTATTTGAGACCTGTTGGTTACCCTCCCCACTGCGGAAATGATTTTACCCGGGTCTGGTCCCTATATGTGCCACAGCTTCTTGGAGCCACACGTAAGAATTGGGTGGCAAGTGGACACCAAAGGAAAAAAGCAGCTCTGAAAAGGGCTCAGCAAGCCCTCATACCAAAGGTACTAGTCTTCCCTGAAAAAATTAGAGAGGGTCTCAAACGCCATACTAATTGTATATTTTATCCTGTAGGCAACGAGGAACCACTAAATATTTTTGAGCAGGGGGTGATATGATCAGAATCACTGGGCACTGGCTATAAAAGAGATGCTTTTTAAACCCTTACCTTCCATCTTAGAATTGATATTTGATACTAATGATCAATGCTAAAGCAGAAGAGCAGTAAGGACTTGGCAACTGGGGTTAAATGACTTGCCCAGGGTCACACAACTAGGAATTGTTTGAGACCACATTTGAACCTAGGTAGTCCTAACTCCAGGTCTGGTACTTTATTCACTGAGCAACCTAGCTGTGCCTAAAACAGAGATTCTTAATCTTTTTTATCACGGGCCCCTTTGGAAGTCTGGTAAAGCCTAAGGATCCCTTTTCAGAATGTTTCTAATGGAATAAAATAAGACACAGGATTCCAGAGGAAACTATACTAAAATTACAGTTAAGATATTTTTAAAAATTCATGGACTCTCTGAAATCTATCCACAGATCTATTATTAAAAAATTCTCCTGTAAAATGACTTTACATTTGCAATCTGTATATGTAACAAGAAGTTAAGTTGTGCCTGTACCTATAAATATGAAAAAAATTATAGTCTCAGCTTGGATAATGTCATCCAGGTCTAAAGTATACAACATCATATAGGGGAGGAAACTGAATGTCTATGTTCCATCTTAACTCTCCCCTTGAATTTCTAGTGGCCTCTGTGGCTAATCTGAAAAGAACATAGAAGGGGCAACATCTATAACTGGTCACATCCAGTTAATAAAGTAATCCTTAAGTGAAAAAAGGTTATAATACATATAGAATAAACCTCTGGAACGTAAGGGAAAGGGAGAAAGCATTGGTAGACATTTCATTGACATCCATTAACCTGCAGATAGGTCTATGCTACCCAAATCTCCACAAGGCAGGAGAGAAAATAAGGTTCCCTCTGTCTCAAAATGGAGGTTATCACCAGCTGTGTGACCCTGGGCAAGTCACTTGACCCCCATTGCCCACCCTTACCACTCTTCCACCTAGGAGCCAATACACAGAAGTTAAGGGTTTAAAAAATTAAAAAAATTAAAAAATTAAAAAATGGAGATTATCATCTATTTGATAAAAGTTCCCAAGAATGAAAAAATGAGTGGATTCCTACATTATTATTAATAATTATTTATAAACTATAGTGGTATTCCATGGTGATTATTTAAAATCTTTGTCAAATACATTCTCATATAATATTCATGAAAATAACTAATGTACAAATTGAGGATACTCTCAATGAAAAAAAATCAAACCATTGAGCATTTGGTTTTTTTTTTATCAAGCATTTATTAAGCATCTTATGTGTGCCAGAAACATGAGAATAATAACAAAAGTTGATATTTATGTAACATTTTATAATTTGAAAAATATTTTAGCCGTGCCATCTCATTTGATCCATGAAGCCACTCCCAGTGTGGCAGCCACTACTGGTACTATTGTTTCCATTTTATGGATGAAGAAAAGATGGGTTTCACAGATGAGGGTCCAAGGGGTTAAATCAATGTTCAAGGGTCAGAGGTAGAATTTGAATGCAGATCAACCTCCAAATCTACCATCCTTTTCAATGTACTGTGCAGTCTTTCAATGTGGAACAAGAAGAACCCCAAACTAAGGATTTGGTTCTCAGTGCTGTACCTTGAACATAAATAACACTGTCTTTGGCCTTTGTGCCTGCCCCTGTACCTACAATGCTCTCTCTCTCTTTATCCTGGCCTCTTAGTTTCCTTTGTTTCCTTCAAAACTTAACTAAAATCCCACCTTCTTAGGAAGAAAGCCCTGTTACTCCGTCTATTAGTATCTTCCCTTCTGAGATTGCCTTCCATCTATTGCCTATGTAGCTGGTATGTATCCAGTTATCTACATGTTGTTTCCCCACACCAGAATGTGATATTCTAGAGGAGAGGGACTGTTTGTATCTTTCTTTGCATCCCCAAAACTTAGCATAGTGTCCATTATATAATCAATACTTAATAAATGCATTCTGACTGACTAATAAGGGTTACCTCTTTTGTGACTAGAAGAAAGGAGTGAAGAAGTGATAATGAAGTCAAGTTTTGAAGAATAAAGTTGAAGAAGTTCCCATTGAATAGTCTCAATCTCAATAAATAGAAACTTAAGTTATCTGTTCTATGGGAAATATGAAAAATGGGGTAAGACTTCAGGAAAGAGGGTCTTGAACAAGCTACTGAATGAATAAGAATTAGCAAGCAGAAGTGAGGGTTCTGGTATTCTTCTGAAAAAAGAGGAGGAGAGAATACATAATTTTCCATCCTTTGTATCCGCAGGCTTAGTATAGTGCCTTACTCTTGGTAGGACTTAAAGTATTTATTGAAGTGAAGTCATCTGAATATAATTCAATATACCATGCATTTAATAAATACCTATTAAGTGAAGTTTTGATGACTGCATAACAGACAGGGTTGACTTCTAACAAATTCGATCAAATGCAATGGTTCTACTGCCCGCTAGACTGTAAATCTAATGAGGATAGGGACTATGTTGTACAGTATTTAATTTTTGTATCTTGTACCTTCCTCAGGATTTAAATTGTCCTGGAAGCACAAAATAAGTACTCATATGTGTTTGTTGACTGATTGAAAAAATTGTTATTTAATAAATATGTGTGGAATTCGGAGGGTTTCTGCCATTCCATGATGGAACCCTAAATGGAGTTTCCTGTAGAAGTATCATTAGCAGTAGTTAGATTCTAAAATCCTCTCAGTACAATACTTCAAATGCATTAACGGTCTATTTCCCCCTAAAGAATGGAATCTCCATGATAGATAGACCTGTTTCATTTGCTTTATCTTTGCATCTTCAAAAGCTGGGTAGTATTTTGCACTTAAAAAGTACTTAATGTTTATTGAATTGAATGTATGCCATTGTTCCAGCAGTAAAATGGAGGGTTCCAAATTCTTAACAAGGGATGCAAAAACTTTAAATCATAACCTTTTAAAATCTTGTGGCAGCTTATATATGTATAATATGTTTTGTTCTACAGCAAAGAGGTCAAAAGCCATATGAAATGGGATGGGGTAAAAAAAATTAAATATTATTAAACAGTTTCAGTATTCTTTGTTTAAATTTTAATGCCTGTTTCCGTTGCTTAAATTATTTATTGGGCCTCCAAAGATCATTAAGTTGAAAAGTTGATGAATATACAGTAGTGTCAAATGTCTAACTACTTGTCTGCCTGGTGATCAGAAACAAAATGCACACACCGACCACCTACTGACTGATTCTATTCATACATTAGGGAACTTATAAGCAGACTTTACAAATTAATCTGAAATAATTTTCCTTCCAAACTGTCTTATAAATTTCAAAACATGTCTTCTACTGCAAACTATGTGAAAACTTAAAATATGAGAGGAAGCACCCGCTAAATACCAATTTATGATTATTCAATTTCACTGATAGATATTGAGAAAAGATGCCAAACTTTTTTGAGTCAAAAGTTGTACCGATTATAGATAATGTTGCTTAATCTATCCCAATAGTAACATCCCCCAGAAAACAATACACATTATATTTTATACAACTTCTACTTTACAAATTACATACAACCTAATTTTACCACCACTTTTTGAAGTGTGTAGTATAAAAATTATCTCCATTTTATAGATGAGGAAACTGAGACTTCAAGAGTATTTGAACTTGATATTTCAAGTTCAACAACCAAGACTTGGCAATGGTCACAAGGTTATTAGTAAGAGACTAAGGACGTGATCCTGGATTCTTTTGCCTCAAAAAACTTTTTTTCATAGTAACAAAGGTCTTAAAACCATTTCTTGGATACATTTTAAAAAATTATTTCAAAATTTCATTATATTTTATAATGTCTTTTCTAGAAGCAAAACAAATAAACAACTTTGTGATATGGTGTTTTATACAAGTTATGTTTGTTCACGTAAGACAACAGTAGGGAAAATAACTTTCAAATAATAACTTCTAGTCTAAGCAAAGAAATAAAGGACTGGTTTTTTTAGTTATTATTGAAACAGTATTAATGAGATATTTATGTTCTTTTTTCTGATAGCTAGGTATTAGAAAAGGTTGATGGGACAATTAGATGTGGATAGAGCACTGGGCCATAAGTCTTGAGAACCTGGGTTCAAATTTGACCTCAGACACTTCCTAAATCCTGGACAAGTCACTTAACTCTGCCTAAGACTTTACTCTTCTGTCTTAGACTTATTACTGAGACAAAAAGTAAGGGTTTAATAGAAGAGAAGAGAAGAGAGGAAGAGAAAGAGAAAAGAAAAGAAAAGAAAAAAGAAAAGAGAAGGAAGGAAGGAAGAGAGAGAGAGATAGAGAGGAAGGAAGGAAGGGAGAGAGAGAGATACAGAGGAAGGAAGGAAGGAAGGATTGAAAGAATTTCTGGCTACAAATACATTGTTCTTTCCACTGTACTAGGTATATAAAAGTTTCAGTACACTTTAAAAAATAAAAATATAGGTAAAGTGTATTTGCATTCTTTAAAAATATTGGTTGCCAGGCTAATGGTTCACTTGTGACAACAATGTCATTTTTTTTTTGCAAAAACTTCTCAAGTAAGATTTAACATAGAAAGTAAAAGTTGAGAGGAGAGAAAAAATTTGCTAGAGTAATGGATAATGTCTTTCTTTACAAAAAATTTTAGAAAGAAACCAAGATATCACTAATTATGTAAATGGACTCTCACCTTAATCTGGTCTTCCAAATGTTTTGGAATTTTAAAAAATTGTTGGGGATTAGTTCCTTATTTAAAGTTTATGGTCTCAAAGAGTTGGCTAAGGAATACCCAGAAGTTAAGTGACTTGCCTAGGGTCACACCACTACTCTGTGACAGAGATGCAGATGTTAAAACCCTGTCAATTTTTCTGGCTTGAAAAGGGACCCACTCTTTCACACTACATCTTGGCTGGCTCCAGAAAAAAATGCATATGCTAAATAGAATTTCTGATATGACTTTCCCTTGCCACCACTTTAAGGAAAAAAAAAGTTGAATTTCTTCACTATACCAATCTCACAATTATGACAAAATTCTAATTCTTGGCAATTATTTATGATTATTTTAAAAAACAGTAAAATGAGTGAATATAAGTTGTTTGCTTACAGAGAAAGCTGGCCACAGGGTGAAGTAGGGAGAGGAAGACATATGGAAGGAAGGGAGGAAGGAAGGAAGGAAGGAAGGAAGGAAGGAAGGAAGGAAGGAAGGAAGGGAGGGAGGGAGGGAGGAAGGAAGGAAGGAAGGGAGGGAGG
>NC_058130.1:636788270-636824838 GCF_016433145.1 Gracilinanus agilis | reverse complement strand
AGGGAGGGAGGGAGGAAGGAAGGGAGGGAAGGAGGGAGGAAGGAAGGAAGGGAGGGAGGGAGGGAAGGAGAGCAGACACTATTTTTCTCTGGCAGACTTCTGTTTCAACAATTCACCAGGTTTAAGGCGGAAAAAAAAATCTGTTAGGGACCAAATCTTTTCCCATTTTCCTAGGTTTGGCCCTAATTATCCTTTCAGCCAATCATCTGGATGAAGAAGGGGACACAAGTTACCCTTTCATTAGTAAATTTCTCTTGGGGCCTCTCCAGGGGATGGTCAGAAGTTATTAGCGTCCAAGTCCCGTAGGTTCGGGGTCCTGGCAGGAGATGGAGACTCCAGGCCAGTTGGGGGAATGGGAGGAGAAAGACGGGGTCTTGGCTGCTTACCGCTTTGCTTCAGTCCGTTGGTGACTCCAGTCTTGGTCACCGGCCGGCTGCTCTCCTGAGACTGAGTCTGGGTGCTGCTGGAACACCCCATTGCAGTGGCAGTTGTTGTCAGTGCCAGCTGCTGGGACTCAGGAGAAGGAGCAGAAGTCCCCGGGGAGTTCCCACCTCCAGCCCTTCTCCTGGGCACGTGACCTACCCCCTACCAAGCTCTGGCTCAGACTGCGAGAGTCTAGTCGCTGAGCAGCGCGGTTGCTCAGGCGGATGCAGCCCTGGACAGTAACGCAGAGTCCGACACCTGTAAAGAGGCGGATCCTCTCGGGCTGCGGGTTGTACTGGCTGTGACGGGAGAGGCGGGGCATTGAAATGTATCCACAGCCTGGAAAGGGGCTGCAGCAGATTTCTCCTCCACTCTCTATTGGCCGGAGGAAGCGAACTGATGGGCGGGAGGGGTGGACCATATGGCATGGACGCACGCCACGGGTAGGGGCAGGGGCCGGCAGGTGGGGGAGAGTGTGAGAACTCAACTTGCTGAGAAAGAAAGAAGAACAGAAAGGGAGAAAAAGGGCATGCAGAGGCATTCAGGGTAGCAAGAGGGAGAAAGAAAGAGAAAAGACCCTTGGAAGACAGCGTTCTGCTGTGTGGAAAGAGCTCAGCAAGCAGAAACCCTGGGTTCGAATCTCTTGCTGGTGATCACCAGCAGTGTGAGTGATCTTGGGCAAGCCATTTAAACATCTCTGGGTTTCAGCCTCTTCATTTGGGAAACGATGGAGTTAAGACTAGGTGGCATCTAAGATCCTTTCCAGCTATAAATCTATGGCTCATGACCAAACTCTTTATATTTCCCTGTTGGACAAGGGTTATTCTCGAGTATTAAGTACCTAGTGTATGCCAGGCACTATACCAGGAACTGGGAATGCAAAGAAGGAAAACTGGCCCTATGCTTAAGGAGCTCACAAACTTTATCTGGGTATACAATATACCTATTATGTATTATCTGTGCATATGTAATATATATATGTATATGTAATATATATCATGACAGCACAATACATGTAATATATAAAAAACAAATATAAGAATTTTTTGTGAGTGGGATCACTGACTTTTTTTTAAACCCTTACCTTCTATCTTAGAATCAATACTAAGTATTGGTTCCAAAGTGGAAGAGTAGTAAAGGCTAGACAGTGGGGTTAAGTGACTTGCCCAGGGTCACATAGCTAAGAAGTGTCTGAGGTCAAATTTGAACCCAGGACCTACCATCGCTAGGCCTGGCTTTCAATCCATTGAACTACCTAGGTGCCTCCTGAGAATGAGGAAACTCAGACTCAGAAAGAGCTGTTCCACACCTAGTAAATGAAGGTGATCAAACCCAACCAAGACTGCAAACAGTCAAATCCAGTGGTCTTGGCATTATAGAAGAGTCACACAGAGTAAAGACAGGGAACCCTGAGAAGTAGGAGAAATTACAGAAAGTGGGTAGCCAAAGTTGCCTAAAATACAGGCACTGGGGACAGCACTGGAAGAGAAATAGATGTTGAGAAATAGATAAAAAGGGGAAATGAAATCTGAAGTGCTTAGAGATCATTGTAAAGGGTGAGGGAGGGTAGTAGTAGTGAAAAAGATCAATGCATAATCCAGACCTTCTCATGACCATCTTTTTGCAACCAACACCCAGGTTCAGATGGCAAAGAATGTTTTCACAATTACTGGTTTCAACTATTAAAAATTTCCAAACAAATAAAAAAAAATCAATGCAATTTGACTAGTTTATTTCTATGGGGAAGTTGAACACTGGGTGATTAGAAAAGTAAGCAGGAGAGGGGAATCTATTTGGAGGAAAGAATATTTGTGCTTTCAAAATAAGCAAGTTGCATAATAAATAAATATAAAACATCCCTTCATTATTGTTTGTATTCTAAAATATCTTCATAAGTAAAATTAAGGATGAGCTTGCTTTACATTTTTGTTTTTATTATGAATTTAATAAAAATAAATATTTAAGAACAGAAAAGAGAAAACATGAAACTGGATTTCTGTTATATAGTTTTGTAAAATGAATAGATCCTTATTAGTGTGAACAATGAATTCCATGAAGTAGTCAAATATATTTGAATTCTTACTATTTAAAGTTATAATTATATAAAAATATGATAACTGGTTCCAGCTAGGTGGTGCAGTAAATAGAACACTCAGGCCTGGAGTCAGGAAGATGAGTTTGAATTTGACCACAGACAGTAGCTGTGTGACCCTGGGCAAATCATTTCACTCTGTTTGCCTTGGTTTTCTCATCTCTTAGATGAACTAGAGAAGAAAATGGTAAACTACTCCATTATCTTTGTTAAGAAAATCACAAATGGGGTCCTGAAGATTCAGACACAGCTGAAAATGACTGAACAAACTGGGTCCAGCTCACTGGAAATATGCAGTTGCAAATTTAAATAAGGAGACCATAGGATTCATTGTTTGCATTAATCAGGACTTAGTCTCTTAAACTTTAATAGGGCAATAACAAAACTTCCCTGATTATCTTTGTTCCCTTCTTAACTTCCTTCTACTCTGTCCTTCTATTTTTTTAATGTTTAATTGATACTCTTTTCTTTTTTTGCATGACTTCACTTCCCACCAACTCTCTCTCCATTCCCAAAATAAAAGCCCTCTTTTGTACAGTCACTGGCTGTCTGTAGATATAAGCTTCATTCTACACCTTTAGTCCATTACCTCTCTCTGCCGAGAAGTGGGAAGCATGAATCATTATCAGTCTTTTGGAGCTGTACTTGACTAAAACCAGCTGCTGACCAACCACCACCCAAGGATGCACAAGGCCCAGAATGTTGGGAACGGTAATATGCTGTAGACTACCTGCACTGCTTCTAGCCAAGACAAGACAGCTATTTTCCAGGAGAATAAACCTTTATATAGTCAGCCAGTCCATCAAATAGCTATTTGCTAAAAATCTACTACTGTTAGGTACTTTATGAGGCAGTTGGGAACACAAAGAAAGGGGGAAAAAGAAAACAAAAGAAAACCAACAATCCTTGCTCTCTAGAAGCTCAAATTCAAAATAGGGAATTCAAGCTGCCAAGTGCCTCTTCAAACTCAGTGTTCACGGTTACTGAAGACCCAGAAAAGAACATTTTTACCACCAAAGTCTTTGGTGCTATCAAGTGGTTCACCATCAGCAATGGATGTGGGGGTCAGCTAGGTGGCACAGTGGATAGAGAGCCAGGTCTAGAGACAGGAGGTCCTGGGTTCAAATTTGACCTCTGACACTTCCTAGCTGTATAGTCCTGGGCAAGTTACTTAAACCCCTACTGCTCTTCTGCCTTGGAACTAATACAAAATATTGATTCTAAGATGAAGATAAAAGTTTTTTTAAAATAGATTTTCCCCCCCAATGGAAATGACATAAAGAAAATGTATTACCATCTACTTTGCCTTTGCCATTCCATCTGAATTTCAGTTGAAATCTCTAGTATTTTCTCCTATTGGAATGTGAATTCCTTGAGAACAGGGACTGACTTACTTTCAGAGGTTGAGGTTCTAGTAAATGGTGATTAGGAGAAGAGTGTTCTAGATAATAAACTATCCATTTTATCTTTTATGCTCACCTCTCACCCTTATTCAATTAAGAATTCTCTTCCTATCCATAGTTAGAAAAGACATCTTTCCCTTTTACTCTGTTGTTTATGTTATGATCTTTTATATTTAGATCTTATATACATTTGGAGCTTACTGTGATGCGAGATATTGACTTAAATCAGTGAAACTGCTTTACAAGTTTACTAGCATTTTTTGTTAAGTAACAAATTAAATAGCGGTTACTTTATGGCTATGTTTATGTCCATGGATTAATTAAACATTGTACTATTATGTTTGCTTCTGGGCCTTCCTTGTTCACTCAATCTGTTCCAATCATTATTTTTTATCTTATAACCAGTACCAAAATTTTTTGAGAATTACTATTTTAAGTAGTTTAAGATGTGGTATTCGTAGACCTCTTTCATTTCTCCTTTTTATTTTATTTTTAAAAAATATGTTCTTGATCTTTTTTTTTTGATAGGTCTCCATGATACTGCTTTCTCCCAGTTCTCTCCTCTGTGTTTTATTACTACTTCTTAATCTACTTGATGGGATACTTATTTATGTATTGCACTGTAATTTTCTATATTACAGCACCGTAAGAAGTACTCCAGAACTGTGCTGGAAATCCACTTCTCTATATTCTTTCTTTTAGAAATCTCATTAGCTGCCAGAGTCAACTATCATATTTATACAGATGACTCCTAAGCCTAAATATAGTTCTTACCTTTCTCCTGAACTTCACTCTGTACCAACAATTGCATAATAGATAATTTCCACCTAGATGTCTTGCAGGCATCTTAAACTCAATATATGAGAATGGAACTTACTGTCTTTATCTGTAAGTACTTCTTGTTTTACTTTGTCTATTTCAGTAGATAGGATCATCATTCTTCTAGTTTCCTTTCAATTCTTGCTTTTGCTTTCTTCCCTCCCTCTTGTCAATTCAATCTTCTCAACATCCATTCCCTTCTTTCTACTGACACGATCATCACTCAAATTCTGGCCCTCATCATTTCTCCCCTAGATTATTGTAATAGTCTTCTAATTGGCATCCTTATTTCCACTTTCTTTTCTTGTCAATTCATCCTCCCCACAGTGGACAAACTGACATTTCCTAAAACACTAGTCTGACCAAAAACTTTGCCCAAAAAACAATACTATTGCCGCTAAATTAAAAATGTAAGCAACATCTTTTTATATTTAAAGGCCCTCCCAATACGACATTAGCCTACTTTTCCAGGCTTATTTCACATTATTCACTCACTTGCATCATGTGCCAGCCTTTCAACCTGCCTCTGCACCACATACCATCCTGCCTCTGTACTTTGGCATAAGATCTTTTCCATGCCCTTCTTCATTTGGAATACTTGGTTCCCTTTAAGGTTTGTCTCAAGTGACATCTCCTGTAGGAAGCCAATCTTGAGGCCCTCTATTTATCAGTCTCCCTCGCCCCAAAATTATTTTGTATATATAAGAATTGACATCTTTTTCTGCATTCTTATTCTAGTAGAATAAAAGTTCCTTGAGGTCGAAGATTACTTTGGTTTTTGCCTTTGAATTCCCAGTGCCCGGCACATTGTGAGGACTTAATAAATATTTATTGAATAAATGACATGACTATTGCATTTACATACTGAAGACCCTGAAATGGGATACAACTTGACCTCCAACCTCTCTTCATTCTGTGCTAGCAGAAGATATCAAAAAAGACAGAGCAAGAGTAATAGTAATATGTAGGCAGAGACTTTTCTGATGTTTTTTCAACATAAATTTTATTGATTTTTTTGGTGCCTATATCACCAAGATGTTCCCCTGTAATCCTTCCCTATCTTCTCAAAAAGGACTGTCTTATTTTTAAAAGAGAAAGAAAAATCACTAAACTGATCACCACACGGAAAAAATATGAAGTTATATATAATGTTTCATATTCATGGACCTTGACCTCTGCAAAGGAGCAGGAAAGATGTCGTCTCATATCTTTGCTTTGGGGTCATTTGCACAACATTCAGTTCTGATTGTTTTGTGGTAGTTGTTTTTTTCGCTTACATTGTTATAGTTTGCATATTGTTCACTTTGTAGCCGTTCATGTAAATTTTTCCGTGTTTCCAACTTTTTCATCATGATGTTTCTTACAACACAATAATATCCCATTGCATTCATGTACCACAATCTGTTTAATTATTCCACAATCCAGGGGTATCTACTTTGTTTCCAGATTTTTGTTACCACAAAAGATGCTGAGAATATTGGCAATCACTCCCTGAATGCCTTTTGGGATGACCGATTTCCCATATTACATTTAAGAACAACAACAACAAAATATAAGATGTTAGAGCCAGAAGACATTTTAGGGTTCAGACAACATAACACCCTCATGTTACAGATGAGGAAACTGAGGTCCAGAGAGGTTGAATGATTTGCCTAAATTCTCATTGCTATACTGTGGCCAATGAAAACTAGTTCATTGACTCTCAGTTCAGTACCATACAAATGAGATCTGAGGTGTATATTTATACAAATAAAAATCTGTATTTTAGACACGCCTTAACTTTTTGCATTCTTTTCCCCTCTTAGCATTGATATTCCCTCCCCCAAGAGGCTCAGAATTAAAATTTCTTCAGTAAAGGGAGAAAGCAATTTAATACATTAATTCATTCTTGGTTAATTTAAGAAACCTAATAACTGCCATTTATGTAGTGATATTGCTTTCCTCACCCTATGAAAGCATGATTATCTTCATTTTAGAAATGAAAAAAACTAAGGTTCAAAGAACTTAAATGATTTCCTTAATCACATAACACAGTAAGAATCAAAGCTAGGATTTTAACCCAAATCAGCTGACTCCAAGTCCAGAACTCTTTCCAATTCATCATCCTACAAGGATTCCTTATGGCAGTGTTTTCCTATCAGCTGGTAAAATGTTTTTGGTTTAGGCTGTGATAGCAGAGAGAGAATAGACATTGTATTTTCCCCTTCTTAACTTGAGAAATGTCATTTTAGAACAAGCCATTTCAGTATAAACTAAGACTCACCTGTAACTCCTCTGTTTTGCCCTCTTTTTTCATATTTAGGGCAAGGTCAACTAAAAGACAGAGTTCACCCTGTCTCTGACCTTTGAGGACAACAATAGAAAAGATTAGAAAGTCTCTGTTCTTTCCCTGAAACACAACAAACTGTCCCCAAGGCCAAGGACTAATCAGCTATGAACCTAGCCCATTGTGTTTTCTGTATACTCCTATAACTTTGTTTTAAATCTTCTTTAAAAAAATAATTTATTTTAAAAATATTTTTTCATTGTTACATGATTCATGTTCTCTCCCTGCTTCTGGAGCTGACAAGCAATTCTTTTGGATTATACTTGTATTATCACTCAAAACCTGTATCCATATTATTCATTTTTGTAATAGAGTAATCTTTTTAAACCTAAACCCAAAATTATATACCCATATATAGAAGTGATAAATGATATGTTTTTATTCTGTTTCTACTCCCACAGTTCTTTCTCTAGATGTGGATAGTGTTCTTTCTCTTAAATCCCTCAGGATTGCCCTGGATCATTGCATTGCCATTTAGTAGCAAAGTCAATTACATTTGATAGTCCCACAATGTTTCAGTTACTGTGTATAATGTTCTCTTGGTTCTGCTCATTTCACTCTGCATCAGTTCATATAATGTCTTTCCTGTTCTTATAGAAATCAAGAAGTTCATCATTCCTTATAGCACAATAGTATTCCATCACCATCATTTACCACAATTTGTTCAGTCATTCCCCAATAGACGGACAACCCCTCATTTTCCAATTTTTTGCCACCACAAAAATGTTCTAATTCTTCTTAATTGTCTCATGGATTCACTGAGTTCTGTTTGTTCTTATCTGTTTTTCAGAGTTCCTTGCTTGGTTAAGTTTTTCAGTCAACCAAGGAAATTAGGCAGGATATTGATAACTATTCTGTTTTAGGTTGCTATTATCAAGGGCAGCTAGGTGGCACAGTGGGTAGAGTGTTGGATCTTGGAATCAGAAAGACTCATCTCCATAAATTCAAATTTGGCCTCAGATAATTGTGTTCTTGGGCAAGTCACTTACCCCTGTTTGCCTCAGTTTCTTCATCTATATAAAGAGTTGGAGAAGAAAATGGCAAACCACTCTTGTATCTTTGCCATGAAAACCCAAATAGGGTCATGAAGAGTTGGATATGACTGAAATGACTCGACTACAACAAAAATCTACATTACCACATGCAACTTTGGCATGCAACAAACAGTTGCAAAACTGTAAAGAAAAATTCCTTTTCTTTGCCTTTTCCTATTCCTTTTTTGTGTCCTTTTCCCTTTTTATCTGCATTTTTGCTCCTAGGGTTTACAACCCTTATGCTGGCTAACTCTAGGATGTATAGGGTACATTCCATTGTATGTCCCATCTGGGCTTGACCTGCCAAGTCAGGGATATAACAGCCCTCTCTCAATTAAACTTACTAGTCCTATTTTTCAATTCCTCAGAACTTTGCTAAGTGTTCAATTTACTAAAGCCTGATAAGCCAATTCATGCTATACTGTTAATGGCTGATAATGGCTCAATATCTTTAAGGGATATTTGCAAAGTATTAATCTAAAGAACAAATCTTATTTAATATGTCCACTTTAAAGATGCCAAAATGCACAGAAATCTACAGTGAAATTAAATTGGTGGGCTTCATTCCATACTTTGTATTAAAAAATAACAAGAATCTGCCTAGCTAGAAAGAGCTTGAGGTACATTGGGTTTCCCTAAAATGCTTATTTGTGTTGGCAGAAAGGCCAAACATGAGTTAGTCAGATGCTATGCTATTATGGAAGTAGGAGAAAAGAATAGATGACTTCACAATTTCAGGTCCTCTATGGGTACACAGTTTCGAAGATACAGATATACATAACTTTTTGGAAACATACCAACATATAATTAGAGTTCTCAGAGTTCTTTCACCCTGATTTACTCTTACCAGCACCCATGATCATATGTTCATGACCAGAATGATTGTAGGGTATGTGAAAGCTGAGTCAGCTCACTCAGTTTCCAGATTCCTAATGTTCGGCTGCTTAATCTGGGAGCTGAATCAATGTGATTTGATGATGATGAATGTGATAGATTTGTCTTCTTGACAATAAAGGGATAGACCAGTGCACAACCCAATGAAAATTGGATGAACATGTTTGTATTTGCTCAAAACTAGTTCTTTATCAGGAAACACAGCCTGTCACTTTTCATTCTCATAGAAAGTATAAATGGGAAGCATAATAAATGAAAGTGACTGTACAGAGCTCCCAGAAAATAGCTACACTGATTAAGGAAAACTTGGCAAAAGAAAAGAGTAAGGCTGTGCTATAGCAATTGCTTAATTGAATTGCTACTCTTTCAAAATCATTGATGGCCCTAGAAGAAATAATACTTCCACTATTTCCTTCATAAGATTGTATGATTTGCAAACCTTAAACTATTATGGAAAAATGGCTTAATGGAAGTAATAATAATGTGGAATGACATTATATACAAATAGTGGTTGGATAACAGTAAAGAAATGCAGCTTGGTTTAGTGAAACTAGAGGACTGACCTTGGAGTCAGAAAGACCTTGAGTTTAAGTTCTTACTCTAATATTAATTATATTACCATGTGCTTCGGGCAACTGTTGGACTTTAAATTACAGATAAATTGCCTATCTGCAGAAATGGAGGAAACTTCTACACTGATGAAATCACATGTCTGGACCCAAATAAAAGGATGAATGTTTTTCAAACTTGTTTTTACTTATCTTTTAGTTAAGTAGATTTCAATACTCCAAAGATTTGCAATTTTATCACCGTGGGCAAGTATTCCTTCCATTGAAGCAGGTCCCAATCACTCCACTCTGCAACTTAGTAATTGGTCTTTGAGAATCACTTTGACTGAAATATTAATCATTATGCAGCCAACTTAGTGATGAATCTCTCCATATTTCCCTCTCAGGGTCCTCAAACAGCAGACACAATCTGTTGCCATACCCAGATTAGGACTTGTGTTCTACTTGGCATGCTCTTGGAAAATTCATAGCCTCCTCCACATCATGAGGAGGGAAAAGAGTAAGACTTCTGGGGAGATTAGTTAAGTATTTAAGTCTGGAGAAACTTATCAGGTTCCTGACATCCAAAATATTGTGATCAGCCTTCGAGATTAGGAAAAATGAGAATAAACTTGCCCTGGAATGGCAAAACCAGCAAGATATATATTCACATTGGAAGAGAATATAAATATTCCAAGGATAATTTCATCCTATTTCCTTTATTCTTTTTTCACTGGGGTGATGGAAATGGTTAGTTGATATTTTACTTGAAACAATCTAGTTCATATCATAGATTGTTAAAAAGAAAAGGCATCTGAATCTCTGGAAAGTATTGTGGTACATTATGTCTTGAAGTGTGACCCTGGGACTCCTCTAAAATAGGCAAACTCTTCATGAAAGAAAAACTCTCATCAAGCCCTAAAATAAGCATTTAAAGACATAGTAAGAATTCTAGACCTTTCCGTTTCTGTCATCCCTTGCTTAAAATTAGCCAGTCCAAGAAATGCTCCAAAATTAAGTTACAAAAATCTACTTCCTTATTTGTGTAGATGCTTGGCATTGCATTAATTTAAACTTATTTATACATAGTAGAAAACCATTATAATGAGATGACTCATTATTACATGCATTTAAACTATGAGGATTTGTCTTCTTTAAAGAACAAGTAAAACTCTGCCTAGCCTATTATATGTTAGTTCTTCTTTTAGCATTATAGAGGGTTTAATTTCTTTGTACATGTGCATTTTTGATTGCCTCTATTTCACATTTAGATGGTAAAGTTAAATATTTTTTATAACTTCATAGCACCAAAGTAAACTACATTTTAACCTTTATTTAAATTACATATTTTGAATTAATGAGGTCTGAGATTTTATTGTATTTAGCTGGTATAACAGGACTCTTAAAATTGTACTTGCAGAATGTCATCCAGGTAGTACAGTCTTTTTTTAAAATATAAAAACTTAATTTTTCTGATGATCTTGTGGGAATAAGTTCAGGAATTGCAGAAGAGTCCTCAGTGGATATTTGAAGGTAGGTAGCTTCTTTTAAAAAATATTTATTTATACCTAGTCATAGTGCCAGTAGCATACGAAGTATTTGATATGTTTTTCAATTATTCATCTGCCAAGCATCACAGCAGCAATCTCTAGATTCAATTAGTAGTGGTACTCTATACTGTGCTAATGAATTTTTAGGGCAATATGAAAATTAAATAAGACAAGTGAGTGTTGTGTTTTACTCTGCCTCATGCCAGACATAATTCTATAAGAACAAAATAGAAAATGCACATTTCAAAATTACAAAAATGCTTAGATCCAAAACTTTTCTTGTGCTTTATTAAAGGGTTAAAAAATGTGAATATTCTTTTTCTTCACAAGAGGGAGCTCTTTCCTATTCATTGCAAAAGCAACTTATAAAAATGCTCACAAAGAATTGGAAATTGAGGATGTCCATCAATTAGGGAATGATTAAACAAATTGTGGTACATGTTGGTGATGGAATACTACTGTGCTATAAGAAATGATAAGCAAGGTAATTTCAGGAAAAGCTGTAAAGATTTGCAGGAAACTGATGCAGAGCAAAATAAGCATAACTGAGAGAACGTTGCACATAGTAACAGCAATATCGTACAATGTTTATCTGTGAAAACTTGGCTTTTCTCGACAATGCAATGATCTGGAACAATCCTAAAAGACTTATGATGGGGAATGCTATCCACCTCCAGAGAAAAAACTGTAGGAATCATCTTTCACATCAGTGTATTTATGGTTTTACTTTGGGGTTATGTATGAATGTGCTCTTGCAACAATGGTTAATATGGAAGTTGTTTTGCATGAACATAAAAATAAAAAATGCTCACAAAATGTGATAATAAATAAAAATGTTTCCAGTGAAAAATGGTTTCTTTTTGGTGGCATACATTGGGATGATGGTGTCTGATATGCAATAAAATTTTGTCACTCCCTAACCTTGCAGTGAACAATTTACCATATTTATCAAATGTAAAGCAAAAGAAATGGGAATTTCTCTGTTCAAATATGGCCTCAGACACTTCTTAACTGCATGACCCTGGGGCAAATCATTTACTGCTCTTCTGTCTTTGAATTGATAATTAGTACTAATTCTAAGGCACAAGTTAAGGGTTTAAAAAAACAAAATAAAATATTTGGCGTAAAACTGAGTTCAAGGTTGTATTGAATGAGGTAGGAAAAGCTCATTTAATTAACGATGCTCTAGAGAAAAACTAAGAAGTATATCATCATTATATCACAGTATAACTTCAGGCAAGTCATTTAATGTTTTGTTTTAAACCCTTACCTTCTGTCTTGGAATCAATTGTATGTATGTAATAAGTTCCAAGGCAGAAGAGTAGTAAGGGCTAGGCAATGGGAGTTAAATGACTTGCCCAGGGTGGCACAACTGAGGCCAAATTTGAACCTAGGACCTCCCGTCTCTAGGTCTGGCTCTCAATCCAGTGAGCTACCCAACTGCCCCCCCCCCCCATTTAATGTTTCTAAACAAATGTCCTTATTTGGGAGGGAATGCTTGTATTAGCTACCTCATAGTGTTGTTGTAAAGCAAAACCAAGGTAAACTTCAAAGTGCTCAATAAATGTAGGCTATTATCACATGCTTCTTGGGCATCAATTCACAGGTTTGGGTATTACTATGCCACATGTAGAAAAGTACGAGATCCTGTTGTACTTTGAAAGCTATGACTCTGATCATTAGAATTTGCCCTAAGATTTTTTTTTTTCACGTGAATACTGTACTTGGCAAGATGAAGATAATGTTCAAATTCTACAACCCAATTCTTTCTTCCAGTATATGGGATCATGGGAATTGTGTAGCCATATAAATCCACATGCCTTATATAGCAACTTTGATTATATACAACATATATAGCAACTTAAAAGAATAGTGAGTTTAGCATTAGTATGTAGCAAAATTAACTGGGATTCTGAAAGAGTCATCCGCTCTCTGTGGTGGCTTGGGCGCCATGAGCTCCATCGGGACTGGGTATGATTTGTCAGCCTCAACTTTCTCTCCTGATGGAAGAGTTTTTCAAGTTGAATATGCTATGAAAGCTGTGGAAAATAGTAGGCAGTAGCAGGCCTGCTAGCAGATGCCCGTTCTTTAGCAGACATAGCTAGAGAAGAAGCCTCCAACTTCAGATCTAACTATGGCTATAATATTCCACTAAAGCATCTTGCAGACAGAGTAGCCATGTATGTACATGCATACACACTCTACAGTGCTGTCAGACCTTTTGGTTGCAGTTTCATGTTAGGGTCTTATGGTGTGAATGATGGAGCACAACTCTATATGATTGACCCATCAGGTGTTTCATATGGCTATTGGGGATGTGCCATTGGGAAAGTGAGGCAAGCTGCAAAAACAGAGATAGAGAAACTCCAGATGAAAGAAATGACCTGTCGTGATGTTGTTAAAGAAGTTGCAAAAATAATCTACATAGTACATGATGAAGTTAAGGACAAAGCTTTTGAACTGGAGCTTAGCTGGGTTGGAGAAGTAACCAAAGGAAGGCATGAAATTGTTCCGAAAGATATAAGAGAAGAAGCGGAAAAATATGCCAAGGAGTCTTTGAAAGAAGATGATGAATCAGATGATGATAATATGTAACAATGAGTGCTACAATACTTTTTTTTTAAAAAAAATGTTTTACATGTGAACTATGTAGAAGTAGTGTCCTGTGGATTATTAGCCCAGTGACAAATTACCAATTTATTAAAAATTTATCTTGTAAAAAAAAATTAACTGGGATTCATTTATTTATTCTTTACATAAACATTTAACTCCTACCACTTGAAAAAAAAATTGTGCTAGGTGCTATGTATGAGGTATTCAAAGAATATGTGATCCCTATAATTTTCAGTCTCATAAAGGTGACAAGGCATAGGCAATTTACCATAACAAGATAAAAATGTGAAGATTTTTAGCATTTTCTTTTTCTTTTGGTCTGGATCTATGAAGAAATTCTATATAGATTGGCATTTCCTTTGTAACTTACTGTATTAGAGTTGTCTATAATACCTGGGACAGAATTACTATTATAAAGTTCATTTTAACCAAGAATCTGTTGTTGTGACAGATGGCGAATATGATCCCCAATATGCATGGAGATGGAGAACTTTTGTCAGGGAAGATGTAAGATCTTCCTCTCATTTCCTGCTAGGGGGAATATACCACACATACCACCAATCCCAATTCTGCTTCCATCTCACTCTCAGACTCCCAGGGAGATTCTATGCTGAAATCAGCACTACAAGCCACTGGGAGGGTAAACTGAATTTGGAAAAACATTTAGTAAGCTCTTACTCTGTGCCAGGAACTGTGCTAAGTGCTAGGGATATATATGAAGAGGCAAAATGCATGACTTCATGGAGCTTACAATCTAATGGGGGAGGCAACATGCAAACAAACAAACAAATGAATGAATAAATAAATATATAGCAAGTTATATACAGGATAAATAGGAAATAATCAAGAAAGAAGGCACTTTAGTTAAGATTTTGGTTGGAACTTAATTAAAAGGAAGGGAGTTCAGTCAGTAGCTGCAGTGGAGGGGGAGAGCATTCCAAACATAGGCAGACAGCCAGAGAATGCTAAGAGCTGGAATATCTTGTTCTTGGAAAAGCCAGGAGGCCAGTGTCACTGAACAGAGGTATGTTGGATTGTAAAGACTGGAAAGCTAAGGAGAGGACTAGGTTATGAAGGATTTTGAATGGGAATTGTGTGGCCATATGATTTGACCTTGGAGACAACAGGAAGCCACTGGAGTTGGGGGAGAGGGGGCAAGATCAGAAGTTTAGGAAAAAACACTTTAGTGGCTGGAGAATTAGGATGGGGTGAGGAGGCAGGAGGCAGGAAGCCCCTCCTTTTGAAGTAATCCAAGTATGAGGTAATGAGAGCCTGCAGTAGACTCATAAGAGGGTCAAGGGGATTTGACATTCTAAAGCTGCAATCTACAGGCTTTGGGGATGAAAGATAGTAAGGAATGGAGGTGGATTCTTAGGCTGAAGGACTGGGATAATGATGCTGAACTCTACAGTAAAAGGGAAGGTAGGAAGGAGGAAGAGTTTGTGGGGTGGGGAGACGAATTTTGTTTTGGATATGCTTTTGAGTTTAAGAAATCCACTCGGGCATCCGGTTTGAGATGTCTGAAAAGCAGCTGGAGATTCGAGATTGGAGGTCAGCAGAGAGACTGGGGCAGGAAAGGCAGACTTGGGAATCACCAGAATCAGATAGTAATGAAATCCACAAGAGCGAGTAGTATAGAAGGAGAAAAGAAGCAGAGACCAAACACTGAGGAGGTGCAGTAGGCAGTATTCACCAGCTGCTGCTCCCAAGGAAAGCAAGGGAGTTCCCCCCCCCCCCCTTTCCTCTCTAAAGAGTATCTTCCCCCCATTTGGGGGTGGGGGGTCAGGCTTTGCTACCCACACTGGTTGTTCCCCTTTCCCAGGGAGAAAGATGTAGAGTTGGAAAGGACCTCAATCAAGTCCCAAGGTTCCTCATCTGCGATCCATAAATTAAACAAAAATAAAATCTGTATTTCAACATAATTGTTTTCCTTTGTGATTCTATGTGTTTGAGCTGCCTTTTTTGTGTATCACTTTTGGCAGCCTGGTGAAAAACCTGTGGCCTCCTCAGAATATATAGAACTGCAAAGGGAAACAATAATGGTGAAATACTACTAGGTGAGGCAGTGGATAAAGAGCAGGATTTTGTAGTCTGCAAGACGCAACTTCTAAGTAAGAGCTCTGTAAATCTTAAAGCGATAAATAAATACCGGCTGTGATTATTTTTTAAAGGCTTTTCAAATCCCTCATTTTACAGAGATTGAAGAATCCGAGGCCAAAGTTATCACAAGATTCGAACTCGCATCCTCCAAGTCCAGATTCAACGCTTGGGCTTTCCCACACCTACAAGATATGGGGCTCGGCCTAGAAGCCCTGGAAAGGCTTTTCTCGGAGTCCACTCTAGGAGTTGCCATCACACCCCTCCCGGAGTCTTGCCGCTGCAGACATCTCCCGCCAGCTTGTTTTCCCCACTTCCAGACTTGGCCACGGAGAGAGAGGACAGAGAGAGTGCGTCTTCCACGTACGAGAACCGTCATTAGCAATAGCAACTACCTACTTCCCCTCTTCCCCAGCTCAGCGAATACGCTCTTCCGCTTCCGGTCCCGCCCCTGAAGAGCGCTGCATTGTGGGAGCTCTTTCCTTTCTCGCTTCCCGGCCATCTTGGCGGCAGGTCTCTGGTGAGTGGGCCTCTGCGAGCTCGGGAATGACGGGGTTCGGGGGTCGCGCGGGGGTCGCGGGTGGGGAATTCCGGATGCTAAGTTTCTCCTCTTGTTTCTCTGTGCTCCAGACTGAGGGTCCTCCCGCACTGCAGGCAGGAAGATGGTGGCCGCAAAGAAGACGGTGAGTGGGGCGGGCCCAAGCCGCCGGCGGCCTCCACACGTGGAGCTACCCGGGCATTCGGGGTTCCAGCCAGGGGCCCGCGAGCGGGCGGGCGGGCTTAGAAGGACCGAAATCTACCCCCACCCCCATACGCCCGGGCTAGATTTCCAGGGTCGAGGAAAGTGAAAGCCAGGTCCGGATGCGGAAAGGCCTGGCGGGGAGGCTTCATTTGCCCTGGGTCCCAGAACCTGCTGGGCATGGTCCGGCTTCGGATCTGGGTGGGGTGCTCTGGCTGCCTGGAACCCTGGACTTAGAACAGTCTAAAATGTTTCCTGCAGAAAAAGTCGCTGGAGTCTATCAATTCGAGACTCCAGCTGGTTATGAAAAGCGGCAAATACGTGCTGGGCTACAAACAGACCCTGAAAATGATCAGACAAGGCAAAGCCAAATTGGTCATCTTAGCCAATAACTGTCCGGCTTTGAGGTAAGTAGCCGTGTTTCTGTGTGCTGTGGGAAACCTCCGATAGAATTTTCTGTGGGATACCATCTGGAGAGGGCCGTCATTTGTGTTTTTTAGGAGTGTCTGGTGAGGTAGATGGAAACCTTCCTGTACTTAGGAGTCAGAGAATTCCAGACTTAAATCTAATTTCGAACACAATAAATGTAGGATCTAGGACTAGTTAGATTCTGACCGAATTTTTCTTGGCTGTAAAATATGGATAATACACCTTCCTCATATATTTATGAGAATTAATTGAGAAGTGTATAAGAGGTAAAGCAAAGCTACTTTTGAAGATCTGGTTACATTTCCTGTCCCAAAGGCAT
Source organism: Gracilinanus agilis (assembly GCF_016433145.1). Lineage (NCBI taxonomy): Eukaryota > Metazoa > Chordata > Mammalia > Didelphimorphia > Didelphidae > Gracilinanus > Gracilinanus agilis. The sequence continues at coordinate 636,807,552 of NC_058130.1, read as the reverse complement.
ACTGTCCATGTGACCAGGAACTTAAAATCATCTGAGCCACATTTATTGCCTTATCAATGAAATGAGGATAAACTTTGCAACACCTACCTTAAAGGGTTGATTTGAGAAAAAAACTTTATAGACCACAGCACTCCAAACCTAAGAAATTGTGCTTATTAAAATTTGTATCTGACAACATAAACTAGTCTTAATTTGTAGAATGGTTTTTACCATTGTTGTTTTGAGACTGTGGTATTGAACTACTATGTAGAGTTGGCATTTGGGAAATTGGAAGAAATTTTTTTGGTTGTTTTAAAAGTTAAACATTTTACTAGGACATATACTTAATATGAGTGTAACAGGTTGATATATTTCTGATTTGGAGATTTGGAAACTGGTACAAATAGTGTGCCATGGACTGACAGTACTAAATCTATTTGTAATCCTTGTAAAGCCTGAGTATTGGAGCTGTAAGGAATCTTTTCTTTTATATATAGGTACTTAATTAAAGTTGAAATGAGTTTGGTTTATCTGGAAAATGAGGGGATTAAAGTAACTAGCAATAGCTAGTATTTATATGTTGCTTTAAGGTTTGCAAAACTATGAATATTTACAGATATTACCTCATTATCTTCATAACAGTATTGGGAGCTGGGTGTTATTTTCCTCGTTTTACAGCTGAAATGAGGCAGAAAGTTAAGTAATAGGGAGACACTGCTAGTAAGGCTTTGAATTGCTGGTCTTCTGGTTTCAAAGTCCTATATTCTACTTACTATACCACCTAATTGCCTCACATACTATGTCTGAGGGTCATAAAATATATGAAAGCAGTGCTGTCAAAAAAAATGGGAGGGCTCCTGATAATGTAGGCCACATAGAAATCCTTAAATATGCCAATAGGCATCTGCTTTATTGTATTTTGATGTATTTTGTTCAATATTTCCCAATTACATTTACATTTGTTTTGAGCAGGGTTGTTCACAACTATGGTAAAGCAATATTGCACAATAGGTTTAAATCTTGAAGTCTGCAGAAATTAGGTGTTCCTAGGAAAATTTTCTAAGCCATGTATAACACTTCTTAGGAGAAATGGTTTGAAAATTTAAGACCTAAAGAAGCTTCTTAAAAATGTATTTTTTTTTCCCAGTTAATTTTTACATGCCCATGGTACTTATGTTTTGACCATTGACTTTTGTGCAAATTAGCATCACTAGGAGTTTTGTTCCTTCCCAATTAGCTGGCTCTCCTTATCTTATCCTTAAGGTCCCTTCAAAGACTATATCTGTGAAACTTTGACTATTCTTCATCAAATATCTTTACTTCCTCTGAGAAACTAGCGCTTTTTGCCTATATCATTCATTTGTCTGTTATAATGTTTTGTGATACTAAGCATATGCTTTCATTTTTATATTTTATCACCATCTAGATTGTAAGTAAGATCACCATTCTAGATTGTAAGAACATCTAGTCAGTAAACATTAAGTACCTATGGTGTACCCAGGCTAACTAGAACAGGTAGCCCATTTTAGTCCTTTTTGTATCTTTTCCATGTTTGGCACATAATAATAAGCACTTAGTAAATTATTTCCTGGAATTCTTTGCCTAGTACTCCTCTCCTGGCTTCCCTTACCTTCCTAAATGTCCCAGCTAAAAATTTCGCTTTCTGCAAATTAACATTTTATTTTTAATATATCTTGTTTCTACATAATTATTTGCTAGTTGTATCCTTGTAATCCTCTATTAGGCTTGAGAGCAGGGAACTGTTTGTTCTGTCTCCCTAGCCCTTCTAACAATGTTAGGGACACTTCTAGTTTGAATGTTTGATCTGGCCCAACTTTTCTTGATCCAATTTCGAGTTTTCTTGGCAAAGATACTAAAATGCTTTGCCATTTCCTTCTGCTCCTTTACAAATGAGGAAAGTGGCTTGCCCAGGGTCACACAACTAGTGAGGCCATATTTGAACTCAGCTTCTTCCTGACTCCTGACCTAGCATTCTATCCACTATACCACTTTAGCTGCTCAGTTCATTTGGATACTAACAGACTAGCTTAAAATGGTATGTTTTTTAATTTTTTTAACACAAAAGCAAAAGAAGCTATAGGATTATTGAATTGTTATTCTTTTCAAACAATAAACACTTGTTACATAAAACTGTTACTGTACTGAGGGCAAAGAAAAACATTGCATGGAGCCAGTATGGGAGATCCCATGCATACTCTTAAGAATGTGGCCAGGAGGAGGCAAATTTCAGAGGAAACCGGGAAGTCTTTTGGGTCATGACACTAAATGACTAGCCCTTAAGAGATAGGGTAGCAGGAACACAACTGTTCCAGACAGAAGGAATAGCTAAGAAAAGGGAGGGGAAGCCAAGTGTAGGACCTGTTTTGCAATGATTTTATTGGATTATAGTGTGTATAAGGGTGGGGAGGACTAAGAGATAACTTTGGAAAAGGTAAGTTGAAGAATGATAGTTTTGGTTTGGCCTTTGTTCAGTAGACAGTGGCAAAGCTTCACTTATCTGGATTATGGTTTAATGTGTCATTTATTTTATCTTCAGAAAATCAGAAATTGAGTATTACGCTATGTTGGCCAAAACTGGTGTACATCATTACAGTGGCAACAACATTGAATTGGGTACAGCATGTGGGAAGTACTACAGAGTATGTACACTGGCAATCATTGATCCAGGTATGTTGGGAGTTTTTTTGTTTATTTGGGGTGTTTTGTTTTTTTTTAGATTAGCTAAGCTATTTATGTGTACCATATAGTATTTCTTTTAAACTTGATGGTTTATTTCATAGGCTAATGTCGAAGAACTTAATGGTGCCTACTTGTAGATAGTTAATAATTATGTATTTAAGCACTTATGTGTCAGGAATTAGGCTGAGCTTCAATTATTGTGAATTAAGGTTGTAGAAATTTAAAAACAAACTCTACACAACTTTAAAAATGTATTTCATTAACTAGACAGGCAGTGTTGTGATAGACAAGAGAAATTTAATTATGATGGTGTATTTTTATAGGAAAGGTTGATGAAGGTACAAAAAGTCTGGGCTGCTCAGGTTTTTGAACTTATATGATATTGGAACACTTTAGGGCTCTTCTGAGAGACTAGCTTTTATATGTGATCAAATTCTAAATTGTTGATTAGGAAGGGAAATAAATATTTCTGACCTTTTGAAAGGGTAGGGAAATCATTAACTCCAGAATAAAATTGGTAGTGTAGGCAGCCTAATGATTTCAGCGGGTTTTTAATGGGACCCCCATTGTAGATAATTTATAGTTTGGTTTAGGGTATTGCGAATATTCTCGCTGGCCTGATTTTACTGTGATCTGGTCAGGCTAGACATTCGCTAGATTAAGACCATGCATTGTGCCTCCAGAACTAGTTCTCTTCCCTAGTTTTGGTTTTATAAATGCTGGTAACAAACTAAAGGTAAGATGTATTTGTCTTCTGGAAATAGAAACTGGGATGTTTGTTTTTTTTAGTGGTATTTTTTTTTTCCAACTCAGAGCAATAAAGATTGCTCCTGGATAGATAGTTGTGAAAAGGGAAGGAGAGCAAGCCTTGGTGAAAGTATGTATAGCAACTTTTAAGAATCTTGTAGTTTTTGGGAGAATAATCCAGGAAGAAAACTTGATTACTTTTGACTTGACAATAAACCTCAGTTGCCTTTATGTAAATTGTAACACTACTTTGTTTTTTTAATTTTCTAGGTGATTCTGATATCATTAGAAGCATGCCAGAACAGACCAGTGAAAAATAAACTGTACAAAGTATTCTTTAATAAACTGGGTAAAGCTTGTTTTAAAAAAAAATTGTATTACTATTTATTTTCTCTTGTAGAAATGAAAATCTGTTTGATCTGTGTTTTCATTCATGCTCACAGACTTGATCCTTTTACTCCATTTTCCCCCCATACTAATCTTTCTTTGTCAGTAAATAGATGTCTTAAAGTGAAGGAGAGTTATGTTATATATAACAAATCCCTGAAATTTCTTTTAACCAAAATTTAATCTTAATAAAATTTTATAGCTTTTAATGAATAGCAAAAAGTACTTAAAATCTATATCCCTGGCTCTTGTCCCAGTTTAGTCTGGGTCCATTCAGTGGTTGAGGTTCTAATGTACAAAAAAAGCACAATAACTTAAAATCTATATGATACTTTGGGTGGGGGGGGTGAATGCTAATGGCCAGTTTTTTTTAAGAGAGTTCAGCAAAACTACACATATAAACTGAAATTATTACGAGTCCAAGATTAGTCATAATTTTATAGTTTTCAGCATTAAATTGTTTTGTTTTCAGAGCACTTTTAAGGGGAAAGCTGGGTGGCTTAGTGAATTGAGAGCCAGGCCTAGAGATGGGAGGGTCCTAGGTTCAAATTTGATCTCAGACACTTCCTAACTATGTGACCCTGGGCAAGTCACTTACCATTCTTTTGCCTTAGAACCAATACACAGTATTGATTCTTGAGATGGAAGTTAGGATTAAAAAAAACACTTCTAAGTGTGAAGAGGAAGAAATGCAATGATGGATGAATAAACATTCTCAGTGCATTTTTTTACTAGCTGATACTCCTATTCCTGGAATGATGCTTTCCCTTCTAAATTCTTCATTTAAGACACAGTTCAAAAACCATCTGCAAGAGACCTTTCTGAATCATTCCACTGTTCCCCTTGAAAGTATTGTCCATTTATTTTATAATGAACATATTTGTATGTATATAACAGTCAATCCCTCAGGCTTACAACTAGGAGTTTATCCTCGCTACCCATCATTATCTCTGACCCCTCCTACTTTTTTTTTTTTTTTTTTGACCTTTATCTTCTGTCTTAGAATGGATACTAATTATTGGTTCCAAGGCAAAACAATGGTATGGGCTAGGTAATTGGGGTTAAGCAACTTGCACTGGGTTAACCCATCTAGCATGTGAAGCCAGGTTTGAACCTAGATCCTCCTTCCTCAAGGCCTGGCCCTCAATCCACTGTCATCTAGCTGCTGTGATAATGAGATTAAACCTACCCTGCCCATTTTTTGGATTTAATCACTAAGAGTAAACCACTTATGCCCCCTTGGGTAGTCATTCAATTCTGATTCATCACCCACTCTTGGGTTATAGACTTACCCCACTTGAGGATTAATTTGGTGGTTGTATTTTTAGTGATTAAATCTAAAAATGGGCAGGGTAGGTTTAATCTCATCACACTGCTATGAAACCCTCTCAATTTCACCTCAATAACTCAAAATATACTCCCTTTTCTCTGACTGTGCCACCACTTTGAATGCAAATTCATCATCTCACTTGGTGTATTGAAATTACCTGCTGGTGGTCTGCCTTCCTCAAGCTGCACTCTATCCTCCAGCTATTAAAAGTGATTTTTCTAAAGCACATCATGTTACATTCCCCTGCTTATCTTCAGTGGCTTCCTATTAGCTCTAGGATCAAATATAAAATTCTCTGGCATTCAAAATCCTTCGCAATCTAGTTCTCTCCTATCTTTGTTACACCTTACTCCCCATCATGAACTTTGTGGTCCAGTGATGCTGACCTGGCTGTTCCAAGAACAAGACACTCCCTCTGTCTCAGCCCTTGTCATTCTCTGGTTGTCCCCTATACCTGGAATGCTTTCCCTCCTCAACTCTTACTTATTGACTTCTTTGACTTCTTGGTGATACTATGGATAGGCTTAATTGCTGTGGCAAAGCCACTTCTTTGCCTCAGTTTCATTTGTAAAGTGGAGATAATAATAGCACCTACTTATTACAATTGTGAGGATCAAATGAGATTCCAGTGCCTGCCATGTAGGTAGTAAGAGTTTTTTTCACTACATCCAGGACTTAGCACAATTCCTGGCACATAGTCGCTGCTTAAATGTTTGTTAATCTATTAACTAAAATATGAACTTTATAGGGAGATAGTTTTTGCCTTTTTTTGGATCTACTAAGTACTTATATGGCATTTTTTGCTTTAATATAATTTTTCATGTAGTCTAATGAGTATTTACTATTTATGTAGTGCTAAGTACTGGGGAGTTATAGATTAAAACCCAGGAGAGCTTGATCCCCATTTTGCTAGTGCTCATGATTTAGGTAAAGCATTTGTGAAGCTAGTCAAAATGAAAGCCAGTAAATGTCAAAAAGTGTCAAATTGGTGATTAATGATGAATTCCTATTTAATTGTGAGAATAGCTACTAGCTATATGATTTTCAAAGTATGTGGAATATACCTATCTACATCCAGGTGACAGCTGAAAGGACTTTACATTTATTCATTTGTCTCCATGGATTTACTTAATCTTTTTTTTGAAGCAGCTTATATTTTGTGGGTTATTTGTTTAAAATTTATTTCGTTAAAGGTTAGGGCAGAGGTTAATTCTGAAATTGATATTTGGTGAGCAAATCTATTCATACTCCTTTGATACTCCTTTGCTGTTTTTTTCAGACTTTTTACTTCATGTTTTCATCACCACTGAAGTCTCCTAGTCCAGTCATTTAAATTTTAATCTTGAGGATAGAGAATGGATATTTTTTTTCTCCATTCTTTTTTTTTTTTTTTTTTTGAGACTTGTGAAACTGGTGATTTAATCAGGTAAATGCAACAAATATTGTGGTTCAGGTTTGATAAGGGTAGATTGGAAGGCAATACACCAATCAATACTAAAAAATGAGTGGTAAACAAGGAAATCACATTCACAATAATAAATGGGCTTACTGTCAGGACAAGTAGACCTACTGAGGCACAGATGGTGATTTTCCTCCTTTGGGGAAAATAGAGAGTTCGCCCAAACCTCTTTAGGTAAGAATTCTTGGATTGACAAGCTTTTATCCTGGTCTAACAGTGCAACAGATAAATTTTTATCATTGCATTCACTTATTACATCAACAAATTTTTATCAAGCAAATAAACAGTAATGATCATAATACTGTGTAGCGTAACGATTATCAATTTACACAATAGATATCTGGCAATGATGTTCCGTATTGATTAAGTAAGAACATTGACACCAAATAACATTAGTTAAAAGATGGTCTTATTAGAGATCATGCACTCATTCTCTGCTTCTTTCCCTACACTGTCAGGCTAAAGCAACTTCCCATTTTGATTCCATTTTTATTTTAGCCTGAGTCTCAACCCATGTAGTTGCTTGTTTGTTACCAAAATTGTTCCTTTTAATTTCTCTCTTTTTCTGATAACAGTATTGAGCAGTATGTCCTCTTATTCTACCATAGTAACAATGTCCTTTCAATCTTATTCTATGGTCTTGAGGTATTTTTTGGACAGGGGCTAAAACTGCTTTACTTTTCTCACTTGACTTCGGGATTATTTCCTTCTTTTTCTCTTCCTAAGCAATAGGCTTCTCATACCATCCTGGGCAGTATTTCAGAATAGTATTCCTTGATATTTAGGAGTGACTGATTTACAAAGGTTGCATTAGGTGTTCTAGCATTTCTCTGGTTTATGTGGTCTAATCTATCATCAGATCTGGGGTTTTGTCTTAACTTACTTTAATTCTCTTGTTCATCCAAGAAAAACTTCATTCCTCTAATTAAGTTACCTCCAATATTTCATATATCTTCTACAATATTAAGAGTCCTGTAGGGGTACTTCTTTGTTGTTAGTTAAGTTTCCTGGAAAGAGAAAGCAGGGATAGATACCTCCTTCTCATGCTTTCCCTTATTCTAATTCTCCTTCAGCTGAGGGAGAGCAAAAGGGGCAATTATTATTCTTTCTCTGGTTGCTTTCTTTAAAAAATCATAGTAGATAATTCTTTCACAACAAATCAAATATTTTCTAACTGTTCCCATTTTTCCTGTTTTTCTAAGGCTTCCAATTTGTCTATAGCATAAGAATGAAAAGTTTGAAATTTAGGCCAAAAGTTCTCGCTTTATACCAATAAAACAATATTCAATAGATTTATTTCTGTTTTTTCCCTTGACTATTGGCAGATCACCATTATCCCAAGCAATCAAGAATTTGTCTAGGGGAGACTCCACAGGAATTTCTCTCCTAGTAAGCCTAGAGATCATTTTAAGAGATGTCTCCCTGTCAGGGCTGCAACCTGAAGAAAAGGAACATTAACCATTTGGGTGGACTAGGTTGCTTGTACTGCCCAAAAACCTGTTCACTGGAGAATACCTGAGCATGCCCTCTGAGCCAGAACTTAGTGAGCAGCAAAGGGTTAACCCTGGAGCTCCTTACTCAAAGTCAGCTTCAAAGGGAGAAATCCAGTGATATTTCACCCATGAGGAGGCAGCTTTGTTTCTGTGAGGGAGAATGACAATGGTTATCTGTAATGAAAGAACACTATCCACATTTAGAGAAAGAATTGTGGGAGTGGAAACAGAAGAAAAACAACTGCTTGATCACATGGATCAATGGGGATATGATTGGGAATGTAGACTCTAAGTGATCACCCTAATGCAAATAATTAATGCAAATTAATAATATGGAAATAGGTCTTGATCAATGATACATGTAAAACCCAGTAGAATTGCTCGTTGGCTATGGGGGGTGGGAGTGGGAGTGGGAGGGAAAGAACATGAATCATGTAACCATGGAAAAATATTCTAAATTAATTAAATAATTTTTTTTCAATTATAAAAAAAAACAACAAAAAAACAAAGCCTCCTTGGCAGGCCTGACTGACCTGTCCAAACCCCAGAACGTGGAGGTCAGGAGCAGAGATTGTCCCTGGGCCATCCCTGGAATGGTGGGACACACTGCCATTCCCCTGATGCAGTGTACCACACAAGACAGTGGATGAATAAATGACTGCACTTGGGCCTGTCTGGAACCTGGGGGGGCTCACCAGACAGGGGCTACAGAAGCCAGAGAAAACCCCCAGAACACAGTTGGGGATTGTGGGTGACATTTGAGGTCACACTGACAGCAAGCAGTGATGGTGCCCCTAGGAAAGACAGAGGTCTTAGTTCTTGGGGGAGTTTGGCCAGGCCTGGGGATGGACTGCACTCATCTGAGATGGGGGCCTTGGGGTCCCAGGGGGTCATTCCCTCTGGCTCCAGGGTCTCTGCTTGGGTCAGATGGTGGTCCTTCAGGGGGTGGGTGCCCCAAGGTGGGGGACTTCCTCTTTGCATTGATTGCCTCCCCTCCCCCTCTCAATGAGGAAAGTCCCAAAGAGAACACCTCGGGGTAGGCCAGGAGCTGAGACTTATTTCTCCATTCTTAAAATGTTTAATATGAAAACATGTTGAGTGGCCCAGTGGATTGAGAGCCAGGCCTAGAAACGGGGTGTTAGGTTCAAATCTGGCCTCAGACACTTCCTAGTTGTATGACCCTGGGCAAGTCAATTAACCTCCATTGCCTAGTTTAAAAAAACCAAAACATGTTGACTATTTTAAATTTACTTTAACATACTTAAAACGTATGGCTCTCAAGTCATATCTGGCTCTTGAGGGCCAGATATAGTTCTTTCTGCAGGAGCCATAAAGTCAATTTTTTTCAGGCACTGTTACAGGAGTGCGCACTGTGAGCACTGTACGGCTCTCACGAAATTACATTTTAAAAATGTGGTGTTTATAGCTCTCACGGCCAAAAAGGTTGCCGACCCCTGCTTTATCTCTTAAAAAAATAACTTTTAAAGCGATTTATCTTTTGCCTCACGGTCACCCTTAATGCCTCATTTCTATAGAGGAGGGAAGTATATCACTCACCAAGTGGTTTCACATAGTTCAGAATGTTGGTGTTGGCAGTGTTTTCATTTGTTATTGCATTTGTGTGTTTTTCAGGCCTTTTCCCCTTCAGTGCTTAAGTTCAAGTAAATATATCTTATATGTGCTTTAAAAACTGCACATTACATTGCAAATATAACATGGTTTTGTACAAGGATGAAATGATTAATTGATTTTTTTTGGGGGGGGCAGAGGTCTAAAGCAGCAAATTGGCCTAATTGTTCTGCATTCAATTTTTGTTGTCATGGACCCCTTTGGCAGTCTGCTGAAGCCTTTGGACTCAGAAATGCATGAAATACATAGAGCTAAAAAGGAAACCCAATTACATTGAATTATAGTTGTATAAATGTTTTTTTAGAAACCAAGTTCATAAACAGCAAGGTAAGAACCTTTGGTCTTACATCTTTAGACCAATTATCTTTTGGTACTAAGAGAAAGTAATAGAGAGTTCTGGAGTCAGGAGAAACCTGGGTGCAAATCCTGTCTCTGATAGTAACTAGCCATTGGACTTGACCTTAGGCAAGTTACTTAACCTCTCCATGCCTGTTAAGTCATCTTTAAGATGGGGAAAATAATTGTGCTTGCTTCTCGTTTTTTTGAGGATTGCGTGTGATAAATGTATGTAGAAATGCTTTACCAACCTCGATATAAATTTCTGGCATTAAGTTTAATGAATACACTTAAGAAGCATTTGAATTGGTTTCCCTGAACCATGTAGCTTTAATTTTGTCCTCTTTGCAACTCTTCTATTTTTCTGTCTTAACTTCCTTTTACAAATTTCTTGAGATTATAGATGTATGGAGATAAAAATAAAAGCTTTGTTCTTCAAGGCTTTCAATTTAACAGGGAAGTTAAGACATGGCTGTAATATAAAGTGGAATGTAGTAAGTTTCTTAGGAAAGATATAGATATAGTTTTAATTTAGCAGGGGGTTCAGGACAAGCCCAATGGCAGAGGTGGATATAAATTAAACCTTGAAGGATGGATAGGATTTTGAAAATTAGTAATAGGGTGAGATAGAAAAAAAAGCTTGTAGCAAGTTGAGTTTGAGGGGAGAGTGAGTGGCTCTTTTTGCCCAGAGTGCAATTTATACCCCCAAAAAAGCCAGATTGGAAGACCTTAAGGCCAGGCTAACTGGCTGGGTTTCTAGGGATCTCTACTGCATTTTGTACTTAAAGAACAGCTCTTGTACTAAAGAACAGGACTTTGGAGACTTCATTCTTTTTTATATATATAAAAATGTTTTAATTGGTCTCATTTCCTGAGAATCTCTGCTTTTTGTTGCCTCTCTGAGCCACTAACTGATCAACAACATGCTATACATTTCAAATCCTTACACAAAGTAGGCATTTAGGAAATGTTGAATTCTCTAGAGATTTGAGTTATAAAATAATCTTATGGAACATTGTAAAAGGTTTTCTGAAAGAAAAATAACATATTGAGTCTCCCTTTAAGCCATGCTTATTTAACTCCTCGAGAATGCTATCAAGATTAGTAAAATAATATTCAGGTCATTCAGTCCAACATCTACATAGTTTGCCACTGCTTTTATATTGTGTATATTTGGCACTGTTCTAAAAACTGTCAGCTTCAAAAGATTTGGATGTGGCAATATTTCAAAGTATTCAGTCAACACAAGTCTTCCCTCTCTTAGTTCAGATTTAAACTATTAAAAGTTTAAAATTGAACCAAGATTTTTGAGAGACCCAATAGTTTCACTTGATTTCCAAGGGCAACTTTTGTAAACTGACTTATCAAACTTTCTATGCCTTTAAAAAAAATAAATCTTATTACATTCAGTAAACATTGCTCAAGTGCCTGGTATATTTTTTTTTAATTGCCTGCAATAGGGCAGCTGGGTGACTCGGTGGATAGAGAGCCAGGACTACAGAAGGGAGGACCTAAGTTCAAATACAGCCTCAGACATTTCCTAGCTGTATGACCCTGGATAAATCACTTAACCCTCGTTACCTATTCCTTACCACTCTTCTGCTTTGGAACCAGTACACAGTATTGATTCTATGATGGGAGGTAAAGATTTAACAACAACAACAAAAAAAGGTATTAGGGAGTTAGTTACTGAAGGTTTTTGAATAGGGGAGTGATTGGTAGTCAGACTGTATCTTGGGAAAATCCACCATTATTAAACTGTTCTGCCAGAAATTTACAGTAGAAAAGGATTTGAGATGCATCATAAGAAGAAAAGACGACATGGCAAACCAAACTGGGCCTCAGTTTGAAGTATTCAGGATTTTCATCCCTCTCCACCTTGTACTTACCTTGAGTGAAAAGATGAATGTTTTCTATTCTCCTGCTCATTCCCATCAACCAGTCAGTTATTCAAAGATCCCAAATAATTTCATAGGAAAGGATTGCACAGGAAGCAGAGGTGACAAATCACTTTCTTGGCACCTCACCATTCTGAAACTTCACTCCCTAGACCCCCTCCAAAAGTGGGAGCATCTCTAGCATGACAGATAGGGTTTATACAAAAAATAGTTAGGAAGTCATCTAGAGCTGCTTCACCGCCACTTTACTTGGGTAAGGTGACACAAACATTCATTTGGAGATCACTTGGCTGCTAACTGGAGTAACCCTTACAGAGAGCTCTTCGATGCACTATGGCCCTAATTTACCTTTCTTAATGGGAGTGGGAGCCCAAGTATGAGTTCTTACATCTGATTTTCATTCCTTTTTGTATCCATGATACCTGGCACAGAGTGGATGTTTAATAAATACTTGTTGGTTGATTCGTCACTGTCAAATGGGCAGATTTATTTATTTTTGTTAAGCTGCCCTCCCCCCTCTTCAGTTTTTGTTCCAAGTGATTAGAGGGATGTTTTTGGAAATGAAGGTGATATGTGCATAATTAACAACTAATCAATCAATCAATTAATTAATTAATGCTTGTCTTCCCTTTGAAAGGTGGGAGCTGGAGGGAGGATGAAAATTTAGAATGCAGAATTTTTTAAAACTGACTTGTAAAGGGGCAGCTGGGTAGCTCAGTGGAGTGAGAGTCAGGCCTAGAGACTCAGGAGGTCCTGGGTTCAAACCCAGCCTCAGCCACTTCCCAGCTGTGTGACCCTGGGCAAGTCACTTGACCCCCATTGCCCACCCTTACCAATCTTCCACCTATGAGACAATACACCGAAGTACAAGGGTTTAAAAAAAAAAAACAACTTAAAAAAAACTGACTTGTAAAGATAAATAAACCTGACTTTAAGAAAAAGGTGGTGTAAAAACAAAAGAAAAAAATTTTAGTAAAAAAGAAAAATTATTTTTGTCAGGGAATTTGTTAGCTTTTTGTGGACCTGATTAGGCATCTCTTTTGGTATGTTGAAGTGTGGCTTAGATATAGAAGGCCTGGGCTCTAGTCCTAGCTTTACTTTATTATTTATTAGCTATATCACTTTGGGCCATTTCACCTCGTTTTCTTCATCCATTAAATGGGAATAATTAATACTAGCCCTGTTACATACAGTTTTGAGAATCAAGCCAAATCATGTCAAAATAGCCTTAGGATTATTCAATTGAAAACTATACCCTTGAGATTGTGAGATAAAGCAATTGTCAGAATATAGTAGAGGGTGCTGGGCTTACTTCCTTGTTCTAGAAACTTCTAATGGCATCTAAGAGAAAATTAAAATTCCCCATAAGCATTTAAAGCACTTCACAGTTTGGCTCTAGCATAGCCTTCCGTACAAAACTAAGTATTAGTTCCATCTGTTAATTCTTTCTAGCCAGGCAGGCTTAACTCTGTTTCTTATACACAACTTTCCATGTCCCATCTCTGCCTTTCCATGGGCCATCCTTCTGCCATTTCTCACTAGAGGAGGGAGGAAAGAATGAGCCCATGGGAAATAGGTCTTGATCAATGACACATGTTAAAACCAGTGGAAATGTGCATCGGCCATGGGTGGGGGGTGAGCGGGGGGTGAAGGGGAAAGTAGGAGCATGAATCATGTAACCATGTTAAAAATGAATATTAATAAATGGTTAAAAAAAAAAAAAGAATGAGCCCGTGTCACCTACATGAGACCTCTCATCACTGCTGCCAAATTTATTTGTATTCTTTTGTTAAATGGAGAATGACAGTGAATAGAGAGCTGGCCTTAGCTAGTTAAACCCAAGTTCAAGGCAATTTTTTTTAAATGTCCCAGGCACTTGAGCAATGTTTACTGAATGTAATAAGATTTTTGTTTTTTTTAAAAAAAAAGGCATAGAAAGTTTGTTGTCAGTTTACAAAAGTTGTCCTTGGAAATCAAGTGAAACTACTGATTGTGTGATCTTGGGCAAACCATAATCTCTCAGTGCTCTGGGCAGCTTTTTAAGACTGTAAATATGGAGGCATGTGGGTGACTCAGTGGATGGAGAACCAGGCCTAGAGATGAGAGGTCCTGGGTTCAAATTTGACCTCAGACACATCCTAGCTGTGGGACCCTGGGCAAGTCACTTAACCTCCACTGCCTAGCCTTTACTGCTCTTCTGCCTTAAAACCAATACACAGTAATGATACTAAGATGGAACGTAAGGAGTTTTTTTGTTTTGTTTTGTTTTGTTTTTTTAAGAGACTATAAATTTCAGGGAATGGAGCAATCTGCATTGGTAGGAGTTTCCTCACCTGGGAGTTCCTATTTTCAAATCACAGGTCTAGCCCCTCTCCCAGTTTGGTTTAACTTTCTTCTCTCTCCTTTAATAGAATATAAAAGCCCCTTGATAGCAGGGACTATTTGTTTTTGTCCTCATTTCTGTCACCTAGATTGATATATGGCTCCTAGTAATAGGCACTAAATTAATATTTGTTTATTGAATGACTTTGAATCAGAAAAAAATGGGTTCGAAGCCTTTCTAGCCCATAACTAGTTTTGTCCTGGGCAAGGCATTTCATCTCTTAGCCTCAACTTCCTCATCTAGAAAATGGAAATAATACCCATACCTTTTTTACAGGGTTGACATGAGAGTCACAAAAGGCAGACATAAAGCACTTTTTCAATCTTAAAGCATATTCATTGTTTGCTAGTGTTGTTAATAATGTTTTTTGAAATGGGGTGATTGTACTGGATTGCTGAGTCTTAAATCTGTAAAACAGATGTATTCTTTATAGCCACCAGAGGGAGCCTGGATACAACAGAATAGTGGAGCCCTATTTTGACAACTGAGAATGGCGCCATCTGGAACCAATTCCAACATATCTTACTGAATACTTTGCTAGTTTTATGGTTCTGTGATTTATTGGTGCAGATACTCTGTCCATCCACGTAGGCCCATTCCACCATGTCCTTGCATAAATCTTTCATGTGTGGCCTCCCCAACTGGATGAAGAAAATTTTTCCTTTGCTTTTAATATCTTGTAGATACCAGTATGGCATTTGAACTGTCTAATTCACAATCTTGCTTATGACTGGCCCATCTTCTTTTCCAGTGATATGCCCTCGAGAGCTTCCATACTACTTCTTGAATCTGTTCTATAGCCTATTTGCCTCCACACTATATATTTTTCTATTGTTCTATGGATCATCTGCAATTTTTAGAGATGATTTTATTCTGTAATTCTCAGCTATGTAACATCACTGGGTCTTCTTGATTATTCTTTGGCATGTGATATTGTTGATCATCTTCTTCACTATCCTTTTGAATTTGTATCCATACTTTTGGGCATTAAATAATAACAATAACTAATATTTATATAGCTTTAAGATTTACAAAGCATTTTACATATATTAGCTCTCTTGAACCTCACAACATGTAAAATAGGTTATCATTTCCATTTTACAGATGAGGAAACAGGCTGATAAAAGTTAAACTATTTTCCCAAGGTCACAACCAGTTAGTGTCTGAGGCAGGATTTGAATTCAGGTCTTTCCAACTTCAAATCCAGTGCCTATACAATTTACTATAACAATTAGCTACCTTCTTATGCTTTTTTTCATTGTTGTTGCTCTTCGGTCATTTTTAGTTGTGTCTAGTAGCCCCCACTAGTGAGAATGGACCCTAGTAAAATCATAGCCATAGCCTAGAAACAGCCAGACATGTAGCATACTCCTCACATGAGAACTCACTCCTCCTCTCCCCCAAATACTATATGTTCTTCTAAGAAATTACTGATGCAGGAATTCTGTGATAAGCTGGGTCACATGGTGACATGCTGAATGATCACCTATAGAAAACTCTGTTCAGAGCCACCTAGGTAATTTAAATCCATTGTTTCTATCCTGTTAATCATTGACTTCCACTATGAGTGATCTAATCCCTCTGCCTGATTCAACCCTCTATAAGTATCTACCTGTAATCAATAAACTTTGTCACTGATCAGCAAGAGGCCTGTGATTTTGTCTGTAAGTTGGCCTGTGACCCTCCTGATCCCAACCTCATTCCTCTTATCCCGTTCCATGACTACAAACAACTTGTCCAGCTGGACTTATTAGTGTCTGGCTCTTTGTGACCCCGTTTGGGATTTTTATGACAAAGATACTGGAATGGTTTGCCATTTCCTTCTCCAGCTCATTTTCCAGATAAGGAAATTGAGGCAAACAGGGTTAAATGATTTACCCAAGGTATACAGCTAGTAAATGTCTGAGGCCAGATTTGGACTCAAGAAGATAGATCTTTCTGACTCCAGGCCCTACATTCTTTGCAATGTGGAACCTAGCTATCTCACTTTTTCACTGACTCATTCATTTTTGTGGATAAGGAAAGTTAAGTTCTGAAAGGTTCTAAGTCAATAAACATTTATTTAACTTATCCCAAACCACAGATGTTAACGGTGGAACTCTGTTGTGGATTTCTTCGCCAAGTTTATATCTCTTAGCCTTATTCCTTACTTTTTCATACCATCTGTAATCTTTTCCATTATTTGGAATCCTTTCCTCTTTGAAATCTCTTTAAAATATGTGTTATTGGGAGCAGCTGGGTGGCTCAGTGGATTGAGAACCAGGCCTAGAGATGGGAGGTCTTGGGTTCAAATATGACCTCAGACACTTCCCAGCTGTGTGACCCTGGGCAAGTCACTTAACCCCCATTGCCTAGCCCAGTGGTTCCCAAATTTTTTTGGCCTACCGCCCCCTTTCCAAAAAAAAATATTACTTAGCCCCCTGGAAATTACTTTTTAAAACATTTTAATAGCAATTAATAGGAAAGATAAATGCACTTATGGCCATCACTGCCTCCCTGGATCGCCGCACCCACCAGGAGACAGTAGCACCCACTTTGGGAATCACTGGCCTAGCCCTTACTGCTCCTCTGCCTTAGAACCAATACATAGTAGTGATTCTAAGATAGAAGGTAAGGGTTTTAAAAAAATAAAATAAAATGTTATTAAATTGTCACATCCAACACATATTTCTGTGGGATCTGTGAATTCCATATATTCACTCTTCTTTCATAATCTGAAGTGCTACTTCTACTTTTTCATGTAGCATATTGGATATAGAAATGATAGAGTCTTAATTGTGCTGATCCCAGTATCTGTGAAGAGAATATATTGCTATAGAAATAGTGACAGAGTTGTTTTACTCCATGTCCTGTTGTCCTTTGAGCTACATGTCTAAGTGCTCTCAGGATGATCTGGTTAGCTGAGTATCACACAAAACTTTCTGTAGTATGGTTCCTCCCCCCCCCCCTTTCCTTATTTTGTAAGGTGACATGGTATAATCTGTTGACCTTTCCTATAATGTTTTGCAAATGAACTTATGCTCTAAATTGATATAATTTTTATTTGTCAGGATTCTCTACTTAGCAAGGAGATTAAGTATTTGCTGGTTTAGATATTTCTGGGCTCTTGGATTCCTCATTATGGTGACTATTTTAAGTTGGAGCTCTGGACAGTGGTAGATACCTTTCCTCAATTTTATTTTATTTTATATATAAAATTCCCAACTTATAATACAAATGCATCTATCCTATGATTCAGCAAAGATATCTGCATATACCCACACATGTATATCAAGTTAAAGTCCAATACAAAAAAAACCAAATACCATACTGTTAAGATTTTTCTAAAGGCAATGTCTAATGGTAGTAAAAAAGGCTGAGTTAAGAATGGTTTATTTTGTAGTCAAACGAGACATTGGCAACACTCACTTTGTAAGGGAGAGACAAATAGTGAAATAAATGGCATTCACCATTTATGACAAAATACCTTTTAAAATGCCCACATATACATTTTCCAAAACAATAGCATTTGTTGGGTAGCTTATTTCTTCTCACATGGTTGAATTCTACTTGGAATTCAGTATGGTTACTTTCTAAATGTATTTCTACAAGTTAGTATGCTTTTGCCTTGGTTCCACATGGAATCTAATGCTGAATTTCTACCCCAGAAATATTTGGGGATTTGACAGTGTTACAGATTTAGCACCTGGAGCTCTATGGCCCTGACCTGCATTTACCATAATTCTGTCTAGAATGATAATTCTGCATATAAACATGTAGACAAGTTCTGATCTTCATCTGTATCTCAGACGATTTTCCAGTACTTCCATTCTCCTTGTCATTTCTTCCAGTAAGCCATCAGTTAAGGAAAGAAATAAGCATCTAAAATGTATTTTTTGGGTTCACTCTGAATTCACATGCAGGTATTGTTATCCACATAAAATTTGGGATGTCTTACATAAGGAAAAAAATCTTTGCCTTTTTTTTTTATTCCTGGCATGTATTTTTAAAATTATATGTACATATCATTTAAATTTTTTCTTTAATCCTTACCTTCTGTCTTAGTATTGATTCTAAGACAGAAGAGAGTGGTAAGGGTTAGGCAATTGGGGTGGTGGCTTACCCAGGGTCACGCAGTTAGGAAGTGTCTGAGGCCATATTTGAACCCAAATTCTCCCAACTCTAGGCCTGTTGCTCTATCCATTGTGCTACCTAGCTCTCCCCATACCAGAGAATTTAAGCAACTCTCTTTTACTGCTTAAAATACATATATTTTAATCCTAACCCAGGCCAGTAGCTCAGTTGGCCAAAGTATGACTTCGACCTTAAAAAAAAATTCCCACCATACAATAACTCTAAAATGCTATGAAGCATCTTTTGAGGGGATATACCCCATCCCTACAACCAGAAATGTTGAGGGTCTGATATATACACTTACTAGAATAGTAGAAATCAAGGAGCTGAGTCTCTGGAAAACTAAGCTGGGAAAGTAGAAGGAGGAGAGGTAGGAGACAAAGGAGAAAAGTGGTAAGGGAGAAGGGAGAGAGAAAGAAATAAATGAAGGCAAGAGAAAAGAACTCTACCATTATTCCATAGCTGTCAGATTGCCAAGTAGCTGCAGGGTCTTGGTCCATGGTATACCCTATACCCATGCTGGTGAATGTATGGCACACATGCCACAGCTCCCTCTTCACCTGAGGACATTTCTCCCATCACCTGTCCCTCTGCTCAGCAGCTCAATGGGAGCGCTTCCTCCCTCTTCTGTCTGGGGTAAGGTGGGCGGCTCACGTGTGGTGTGAGGGTTACAGTTTGGGGACCTGATCTCTAAAATGTTCACCATCACTGTCCTGTACCCTGTAGCTTCCTGCCTTCACTGGCCAGCCACAGAGCTGGCAGAGTGAGAGTGTGTGTGTGTGTGTGTGTGTGTGTGTGTGTGTGTGTGTGTGTGTGTGTGTGTGTGTG
>NC_058130.1:636759058-636783917 GCF_016433145.1 Gracilinanus agilis | reverse complement strand
CAATAAAGACCATCTGTAGTGGATACCATTGACCAAGGAGCGTTATAAGTGTGCAGTAAATGATTCACAATTTCTCTGTGACATCAAGTTTTAAAGAAGAAAGCTGTAGTTGGCATAAATTGTTCTGTACTTTTACTTTGATGTACAGGAAAACAATTCCTTTAAAGACTAGCATGTCAAAACCCTTTTGGATCTTGAATGTCATGAGTATATAAACTGTAACTTCCAATGTTTGTTTCATTGGAGGTATTTATGCCTTTATTCTGATTACTGATAAAAATGTTAAACTTGATAGGGTAAAGCACGGATTCCTAGGAAATGCCATTGGAGGCCTCCTTCCAAGGTGGTATGGAACCATTAATGTCTCTGAGTTTGGCTATTCAGCTAATTCCAAATCTGTTTATAATGACAATTGCCCAGCCCATATTTCTCCATCTTTTCTACAAGAATCGTATGACATACATTGTAAAATTCTTAGTTAAAATCTCTTTTAAAATCTATTTACTGTGTTTTCCCTATCTACCAGTTTAATACTTCAAGAATCTGCAATTCTTAACCCTCCACTTAGGCAAATAGATTGCCACCTGATAAAACTGAGTCAGTCATGACTTGTTCTTGTTGAAGCCACGCTGGTTCTTTTCTAGATGTTTGCTAACCATCATTTTAATAATATGTTCTAGGATTTTGGCAGGAATCAAAGTCAAATGCACTGGCCTTTAGACTTCATTCTCTTCCTTTGAAAACTGCCTTTTTGTATCCTTTTTACTATTTATCTATTCCAAGCTCTCCTCTATCACAAATTCCAAGAGGTAGTGGTCACCTCTTGTACTTTCTTTACCAGCAATCAGTTCTTGCATATTAGTGAGAATCAGATCCAACATAGAATTTCTCCTTATTGGTTCTTATACCTTCTTAAGTCTGAAATTGTTATTGGGGCAAACCCGTAAGCTATCAGTTCACTGCTTTTGTCAGGTGGAATGCCCAGCTGATATCTATATAACTAAAGCCCTCAATGTCAGTCTTTTGCTTTATTTTCCAAACTCTTCTTGTATTTCCTTTCTTGGCATTGGTGGTCTTTGGCATATTCTGATGACATAAATGCCTTTGTTTGTTCTTTCACTGATAATTCCCCACTCTGTTGTTTGGATTTCTTTAAGTGAGTATTTTTTTTAATACAATGATATCACTTCCTCTTTTAATTGGCTGGTTTAGATATATTCATCCAGAGGAAACCCATCAAGGTACCAAATCTCCATGGAACTAGGAGAGCAAATTTTCCTCCTTGTGTTTGGTTCTTCAGTTCATCTTGCATTTTGCATAAAAGTTGTCCATTGAGAAATAGACATTTGATATCATGGGTTTTATCACTGGCTCTTTCTGAGTCTCATAGAGGTTAGATGACTTACCCATGGTATGAGATAAGTGTCTGATATAGGATCTGACCCTAGGTGGTCCTGGCTCCAAGTCCACACTGCCATTCTTAAAAAGCTGATAACATTTTCATAGTGTTCTGAAAATAGGGCTGAGCTGGAAGTTATGAGAATTAAGTTTAGTGTCAGTTTTGCCTCTATTTTACCTTGTGACCTTAGACAAGTTGAGCCACCTACTGGTCTCATCTCTTTCCCGGAAAAAGTAAGAGTTGGATAAGATGATATCTAAGGTTCTTTCCAGTTCTAAAACTTTATGATGCTTCAGAATAGGGGTCCACAAACAATGTCTCATGAATCAAATCTCTCATCCTGTTTCTTGTATGGTTGGTGAGCTAAGAATGGTTTTTATATTTTTAAATGGCAAAAAAACCCCATCCTTATTTAAGAATATAAAAAATATTCTTAGTTCAAGGTTGTACAAAAGCAGGCAGTAGTCAGATTTGGCAGCCTTAGTTTGCTGACCCTTGCTATAGAAAAATGAAATACTCCAGGGTTTTTTTCTTTCTGTTTTCTTTTTACCTGGAGGCTGTTGCGCCATCTTGGGAAGATCACTTGCGGGGGAGTCCTGATTTCCATTTGAGTCTTCTAGAGCTAGGAAGAAAGATATGACCGAGAAGGAATAAGATTCAGAGATCCATGTTTATAGAGAATAATGGTGACTGCTGTGCAAGTGTGCGTACAGCTTAGGGATCTGGAAAGATCCTTTAAACTCCTTAGTTCTTCTCTCTCTCTCTCTCTCTCTCTCTCTCTCTCTCTCTCTCTCTCTCTCTCTCAACTTATGCAGAGTGGTTACATTTTTGCTTCTGACTGAAATTAATTGACTTTATTTTCTGAACTTTAAGATTTCCAAAGCACCTTAGTACCCTATGCCAGATATATGAAATCAGAAAAGTATCCTGTAATAACGGAGGCCTTCAAGCTAAGGTAATAATATGTCTCACTTAAGACCATTCCATCAAAATGTTAGTCCCAAAGAAATTTGGTGGAATGTCATGAGAAAAATGTTCCAAAGGGCAAAGAAGGGCTAATGATGACAACAAATACTGCATGCCATTTTCCCAATGACTGAACTGTGTAGAAAGCCGTAAACAAACAATTTGATCTGTAATTCCTATCAGATCCAACTATAACTGATGATTATAACCAATTTATAACTTCTTTCATTATTCAAAGTTTTCCTGTGTAATAAATCATGTTATTTTGAAGAGAAGGGGGAATATGTTGGGAGCAATTAAGATATTTAGCAATTAAGATACTAAGAATCTCAAGTAAATATTTTTATCTGGACCCCATCAAAAGATCAATACAGACCGGCAGAGCCATGTATTGACCTTTTCTCCCTATCATGGTCGAGACCAGAGTGGGATATCTAAGATAAAAATCTGAGATTCCTCTTTTGATTCCTTTCATAATTCTCACCTTTCTTTAAAAAGCAATATAGTCTTATTGAAAAAGCTTTGGGCTCTCAGTAATCCAGCAGGAGGGAGGCTAACATTGTTTCCCTTGAGCCAAGAATGCAGAGGCCTAGTACAGCCAAGGTCAAACCCTTAGCAGAGCTTTTTGCCCAGAATTAAAGTAAAATAATGAGGCTCAAAAATATTGTTTAACACCATCAAGGCTGAGAAATTCAGGGGCTTTCTGGCCTAACAAAATGTCCCAGACTTCACTTAATGATAACACAGATAGTTGATAGTTTAGCATAGGTTTTTATCTACACCTGGAGGCTTCTAAGGCTTTTGTTTTGACTATAGTAAAAATACTGCTCTCTGTAACTGTGGGAAACTTTCTTGGGCTTTTGGGGGAAGGGGATCTTTAACTTTCTATATAATGAACTGGTGACTCCATTGTAACTCGGAGCATTTTGAGCTAACAAGCGGGGCTTCCAATCTGTTTCGTTCTTTACATCTGACGACCACCCTAGGCCACTCAGATTAGTCTCTGGTTATAGAGCAGGATCTCTATAGAACTGGATTGGATAATGCTATTTGTTGT
Organism: Gracilinanus agilis; assembly: GCF_016433145.1. Taxonomy (NCBI): domain Eukaryota; kingdom Metazoa; phylum Chordata; class Mammalia; order Didelphimorphia; family Didelphidae; genus Gracilinanus; species Gracilinanus agilis. The sequence goes on along the minus strand of NC_058130.1, from coordinate 636,780,495 downwards.
GCTTTTAATACATCGTCTATTCAATAAAACTCAGAGGACTCTTTCTTCCTCCTCTCCCTTTAATGTGGCCTTTCTTTACATGTATTAATAAATCAGAGATAAAGAGAACAGAAGAGATTATGTATATATTTTGCAGTTCTAAATCAAAGCTATAAAAATCAAATAAAGTGTTCTCCAAGTAGAATTTGTATATCCTTCTTATGTGCCCCTCTCCTCCCCTCTGCCTTTAGCATGTGCAAAACACTACCTCCTACACAAGGCCTTGGTAGATCTCTCTCCCAATTCCTCAGCCCTTAGCTCTGACACCCTGGCCCCTGTTGTTACTCTTCCCTTCACGATGCCTTTTCTGACCCCTTTTCTCCCTCTCAAGTCTCTCCCTCCCCCATTATTGACATTCCTTTTCTCTTTAAACTACTTTGTATAATTTTATGTAGACTTTGTATTAATCATCTGTGTACATGTTGTATCGCTTCAGTATAATTTAAGCTCTCCAAGAACAAGGACCAATTTCATTTTTGCCTATTTATTGCCATTTCGTGGCATAGCATTTTCCACAAACCAGGCACATAATATATACTTGTTGCATTGAATTGAATTCTCTGCCTTTTGCATGATCTCATATAAATGAAATAATGTATATGAAAGCATTTAGAAAGGTCTAAAAGAGCTACACCAGTATAAGGTAGTGTGACTTCCTATGAATGGAAACTCATTGTGTTGATAGTGTGTGAGGACATTTTTCTGTTGACCCTTTTCCATCTTTTCTATCTCAACTGCATAAACACACATAAATTATGTATCAATCTGTACTTTTTGTTACCCATCGAAACTCAAAAATGACTTCGATTTAATTAGTTGGCCAAGTTTTAATTTGTTTCTTTTTAGGCAGGGATATATTCCCACCTAATGTTAATTTGTTCCATGAAAACAGAACATTAGGCAATGTTATAAGGGTGGTTAGTTCCACTGGAACGATGTTATAAATGAGAGATATGTTTCTGTGTGACCAAAAGGCTGAAGATAAGACTTTTGCAGACTCGAAACTATGTGATCATTTTAATGATGATATCAATTTCTCTTCCCTGTAGTTTTCCCCTCCCTAAGACTGGTTCTTACTCATCTAGGAGGCCATACAGAGTGAGAGGGGTTGGCCTCACATACGTTCCTATTAGGGCCTTGATGAGGCTGTGTGTGTGTGTGTGTGTGTGTGTGTGTGTACATGCTCACGCTAGGGGGTAGTTTGGAGTTTAACTTTATGACATCTTCAAAGACTTATCACTCTCCCACAACTTTATTTTCCCTGGGTGGCTTAACATAATTCATCTTTAGGGTCAAAGTAGCAATCAGCCCAGCATTGGCCTCTTCTTTCTCCTTAGGTCTCTCAAGATTGAAAGAAAAAAGCTGAGTAGCAGGAATGGGGTGGCACTTGGTGTGTGTGCAAGCAACTGTGCAAGCGGGCACCCTTTATAATTCATGAGTGGCACCATCCTGGACCTAGCCGACAATTTTCTGATATACCCATATACTAAACACTATTCTCTCATCTTTACCAAGAATTGGTAGAAAGAATTAGATATTAGGAGGAGACTCCTAATCTCCTTTAAATGGAATGTAAAAGGAATTTGCATCTGGGTTTATTATAGCATCTTATAATGGGACTTGGTTATAATGCTATAATGCTATTGTGAGAAGATATAAGTGGGGGATGCAACACTATCTGGGGAGAGCCTTGTACCTGACTTTTTCTCAGTCTCTAAGCCCTCTTTCTGATGTTTCTTGAACATTTTCCTAATGTTCCTAAGCATTATTTTCCTCTCAATTTGAAAGAGCATTTTTTAAAGCTATTGAACACTAGAGATCCTAAAGCATAGATATGAGAATCTAGGAAATAGAGAGGTTCCTACTTCTTTCCTTCCTAAATAACTGATCATGCTTATATTTGGCACCTTCACAGATTCCTTTCTTGAGTTTTTCACTTATTTCTCCCATTGTGCTGAAGTCTTCTGCATAGAAGAGATGTTTGTCAGGGGGATCAGATGCAATCTCCTGCAATTCTTCTTCAATGGCTTTTCCTACTCCAACAGCATAGATGGTTATTCCTAGATGCAAAACAAATGAAAGCAATAAAGTTAAGGTCTTACTCTAAAGGCTCTGGAAGTCATGTGTCTTGAATGATGAGACAGATGAACAATTAGTAGACTATGAATGTGATTTACCCACACACATGTAAAGTTCATTGTTATACATATGTATAGGTATGTATTTATGTTTGTGCACTTACATATATGTGCATGCACATATAAATTTAAAATATATGTATGGTTCTTGGCAAACCTTACATATTTACATATGTGAGATTTTGCAAACCTTAAAGAGCTATAAAAATGTTACCTCTTATTATTATCATTATTATGAAGGTCTATCAGTTATTTATGATGATCACTTTCTATTATTATGCTATTATTGGTTCATTGCTATGTGTAAGAGGGAAATATTTATGAGAGGGGGAGGTAGATGGTTTATAATCACTGAGTGATGAACCTTTGCTCAGCCCTGGGAAGGGTCACTCAGAAATATTTATCCCTTGTTTTAGATGAGCAGTGCATAGTACTTAGAACATAATAGATACTTTAAAATATTAACTGAATGAATAAGTGGATGTTTGCCAAACTCCACAATATTAAAATGAAGCAGCACCCCCTTTAAACTTGAAAAAAATATAGTATTAAGATACATGATGCTTTAAGATACTTTATGTTTCTAATGAGGGACACCAATGAGGTGTCAGTCTTTTAGGGATGCTCTGATTTGGCTTTTCTGGTGGATTACACAAAGAATGCATAATATTTTCTGCCTGCTGCCAATTCAGCATATGGAACTTCAGATGCCAGTTTCAGCCATGATAACTCCAGGTTGATAAATGATGATAGTATGAACCAAGAAGAAATGATGACTAAATAAAGGATGAGTGAGCTAGAAATGAATGTGCATACAAGATGATCGAGTGGATAAACTCTCACACTCGTGCCTGGTGGCTTGTTAGTAAGAAAGAACTGCTCTGAGCTGCTAGGTAGGGGGGAAGACAGCTAGATACTTTCCCTATCAACTAGCTCATGTGTGCATGTTTCTTGTTTCTTTTTTGTTTCTTGTTTCCTTATCTTAGATGATTGAGTATCTGGAGAAAGAATTGACCAGGTGATGACCTTATGATCTTCAGAAGGTTGGAGGAGGAACCAGAAGTCCCTCTAGCAATCAGAATTTGTAGTAAAGAGCTGGTAATGGTAAGTAACCAGTTCAGCATCAAAGAGATCTGCTTGATTCAGCCCAGCAATGTATTATGTGAGACATTGTCTAGCAAGAGACAGTTGAGCAAGGAAGCAACTTGAGCCGATACAACACCTTACCCTCCAAATTAAACTTGTTAGGGACTTTGTGAAGGAAGAAAAGGACTCTCAGGGCCACGAGTCATGAAGTATCACTTAGTCCCATGTGTTCTCTACATGTGTGCCTGACTTCCTTTGTATTTTAATCTTGAGCCCATTCTCCTCATGAACTTTGTATATGCAAGATGAGAGCATTCCTCTGGTTTAGGAGGTGTTTCTATGACATTTGTCCTTATCCTCCCAATACCTTCTTAAGAACTATTCTTCTAAAAGCTCATTGATATCATCAGATTGATTGATATTGGGGAGCACACCAAGTGGGGCTCATAGTTGAAGTTACAATTCTTTTGGGTTACCCCTTGGATCCTAAAAGGAAAAATAGTCAGCTGCCCATTGGCAACCCAGTCCATGAGTGAAGTATGATTTAAGGGATTGGACCCAGAGAGAGGGCTAAACATCCCTTTATTACTTTAATGTTCTGTGATTTCATTTGTGTGAGTACTTCCTTAACCTACTGATATAGCATGATAGCAACTCTTACTTTTTTTGTATTTACCACATGCATAGTAAATTTTGTTCCAGTCTCTAAATTTTATTCTCTGTGTTTATTTTTAGAGGTATTTCTTGCTGAATTTTGTTTTCTTATTTATTATATTGCTATCTTTCTTTTTGATAGATTATTTAATCCATTCACATTTAAAGTTATGATTGCTAAATTTTTATTTTATTCCATTTATTCTTTTTACATTTATTTGTTGGGTCTTCTTTCTAATATATCAGTAGTCTGTTTTGCTTGCATTACTTTGATGCTAGTCCCTGTAGTGACAAAGAGAAAATTCCTTTTCTAACAGTAGACAATATTCAAGTTACCAACATTTAGATGAGCGTCTTGAAATTTAGCCAGGCTGTTCCTCAAATGACAGACATGTAGCCATCAGTGGACCCATATTTGAGGCTTTTCCTTCTTGGTGGTAGGGCCTGCTTGACTCAGAATTTATGCACCTCTGGCTTATTCATTGAGAATGCAGTGTCACTCCCATGACATAGAAGAGGGCACAAGTGCAGATTACCTTACACATGGTTTTAGTAAACATTTTTTTTTTGAGGGGGAGATATGGAAAGGGATTTGAATGAATGAGGGAAGAGGTAATGATACAAAAAAAAAAACTTTTAAAAATGCACTGAAGAGAGAAAAGGCAGTTTAGAAGGTGACAGAGATAAGAAGGATAGTGTTGGTACTCCTGTGCTAAATTTAGCATATACCTTTATAAAGCTATATGTCACAGAAATTCATGGTTTCATATATATCCTCTTTTCCATTATATATTGAAGTATTCGTGTTTGCTGGCATTTTTAAAGTTCATGATTTTAAAAAAGAATTTGTTTATTTTTTGAAAGACAAGATGCACTACTTTTTCTTCTTCTAGTCTGGGTATATCCTGAGTTCTGCTTTGGCTCCAGCATTTTGAAATATTAATGCTGTTTGCTTTTGTATGTAGCATGGATACATTATTATTCGGGCTAACTCATTAGGACATACTCACAGAATAACTTTAAATGGTTAACATTCAATTGTGGCAAAAGTTGTGCTCTCCTCTGTGTCTGTGAAAGTTCAATAACTATGTGAGTTCAGCATAGTTGTCTGGGAGCCCAGTAAATTTGTGGATAGCTTCCTAAAAAGGCAAACTGCTATTTTAAGGTTTTTAAAAAACACTGTATTTAATAGTAATTAAACTCATTAGCCCTTTGCTGTGAAAAGATTGCTTCAGTTAACTCTTGGTTATTTAAAGGCTAGTGAAACAATTGCTTCTCTTTCAGTTAGTTAATTAGCATTTACTAAGCACCTACTATGTGCCAGGTACTGTACCAAATGCTGGGGATACAAAAGGAAGATAAAAAGCAATCTCTACCCTCAAAAAGATTACTGTCTAATGGGGGAAGACAACATACAAACAGATGTGTACAAAGATAGATAGGTAGACAGACAGATATATAGATAGATAAACCTATATTATGTGTGTGAAATATATTTTATATACATATATATATATATAAAACATATAAAATTTGTTGTTCGGTCATTTCAGTGATGTCTGACTCTTTATGACCCCATTTTGGGTTTTATTGGTAAAGATGCTAGAATGATTTTTCATTTCCTTCTCCAATTCATTTTTTACAAATGAGGAAACAGAGGCAAACAGGTTAAGTAACTTGTACAAGGTAACATAGCTAGTATGAATTTGAAGCCAGATTTGAACTCATGAAGATGAGTCTTCCTGACTCTTGGTCTGGCATTCTAGCCACAGCCCCACATATATACATATATAATAAATTAAAGCTATTCACAGAAGGAAGACTAAGATTAAGGTGGGAAGAGATAGGCTTCCGTAGAAGGTATTGAGAGAAGCTAGGAGGTAAAGATGAGAAGATATGGGGGGTTAAAAGTGAGGAGTTGATAATGACATGTTGGTTGTGAGTTTGGGTAATTGGAAGGATGGTGATATCTTGACAGTAATGAGGAAGGTAGGAAGAGGGGAAGGTTTAGGGGGAAAGCTAATAAGTTCAGTTTGGGAAATGTTGAATTTAAGATGTCTTAAGACACTCAATTTGAGATAGCCAATAGGCAGTTAGGGATTAAGACTGAAGGTTAGGAAGGAGGTAAATTATCTGCACACATATGTTAGTTGAATCCATAAGAGTTGATGAGATTACCAAGTGAAACAGTATAGAGGAAAAAGAGAAAAGGGCCAGGATAGAGCCTTTGAAGACACTCACATTTAGCAAGAATGATCTGAATGAAGATTCAGCAAAAAAGCCCAAGGTGTGCTCAGACAGGCAGGACTGTGTTACAGAAACCTATAGAGAAGAGAGTATCAAGAAGAGGGTAATGGACAGTGTCAAAAACTGCAGAGGTGTCAAGAAGGCTGTAGAATGAGGAAAGACCTTTAGATTTAGTGATTAAGAGGTCATCAATAACTTTAGAGAGGGTGGTTTCAATAGAATGATGAGGTCAAAAGCAAGACTGCAAAGAATTAAGAAGTGAGAAGAGAGGACATGGAGGCACTGATTAGACAGCCTTCTTAAGGAGTTTGGTCATGAAAGGGAGAAAATCTAGGGAATGACAGAAAGCAAGGATAGTTGGATCAAATGAAAGTCTTTTGAGTATGAGAGAAGCATGGATGTGTTTGTAAGCAAGCATCAGAGAAACAGCCCGTAGGCAGGGAGAGACTGAAGATTAGTAAAACAGTAGGGAGGATGGAGGTGACAATTTGTTGGAGAAGATGACATGAAATGGAATCACTTGTGTGTAAAGAAGGGTGGACTTTGGAAGGGAGAAAGGCTACATCTTCATATGGGACAGAGATGAAGGAGAAAGTGGTTGGAGTGATATGTGTTGAGGAGAAGGGGGAAAAGTAGAGTTCACAGTGAATAGAATAAATTTTTTTAAATATGGTGCAAAATTCTCAATTGAGAGGGTGAGAGTTGGAAACTGTGGGAGATTTATGGAGGAATGAAAAGATTTGCAAAAGCCACTGTAGTGAGTAGGATAATGAGTCAATTAGGGAGTTATAAAGGGACTGCCTTGTTATAAAGAAAGCTGAATTAAGCTTATGTAATATAAATTTGCAGTGGACTCGCAAAAGCATGGCATTGTGACATGGGAAACTTGGGAGAACAAGGTACTGCATGAGCCTTACTTGGGCTGGGGACAGAAGCATAGGATCATAGGGGCTGGAAGATGTTTAAGAGTGTCATCCATTTCAGTCTTCTCATTTTAGAGATGAAAAAACACCTGAGATTGAGAGAGGTTAAATCTCTTGCCCAAAGTCCCCCAGGGGGAAGGTTCCAGAGTGAGGATTCAAACCCAGGTATTCTGGCTCAGTACTTTCTGTCTCATACCATTCTGCTTCTATATCTATAAACTTGAAGGTATCTCAGAGGGTCTTTTTTTTTTTTGAAACCCTTATCTTCTATCTTAGAATTGATCCTAAGTATTGATTGCTGCAAGGGCTAGGCAACTGGAACTAAGTGACTTGCCCAGGATCACACAGCTAGGAAGTGTCTAAGGCCAGATTTGAACCCAGGACCTCCCATCTCTATTCCTACCTCTCTATATACTGAGCCACTTTACTGCCTCCTATCTCATCTAACTCTTGTCTGAACAAGATTCCAGAGTCATTTAACTTTTGCTTAGAAATCTACAGTGAGGAAGAACTCCTTGTTCTTTCCTCTTTCAGAGGTAGCCTATTCTACTTTTGGACAGTTCTGTTTGCTACGAAGGTTATTCATTTGGGGGAGAAGGGGAAGGAATGGTAATAGTTTGGATTTGTTTTTGTTTTTACTCTTATATCAAGCCCAAATTTGTCCCTTTTGCAACTTCTATCCATTGATTCTACTTCTGCTCCCTGGGACCAACCAGAATAAGTCTGTATACTAACATTCACAAGCAATTCTTTAAATGCTTGATGACAGTCTTCATGTCTCTCTTCACCCTTTCTGAAAAGTCTTCTCTTCTCCAAGTTTAGCATTTAGCTCTTTCAACCAATTTTCATAAGGTTTGAACTCTAGTCCTTTGCCATCTTGGGTTTCCTCTTCTGAATACTCTCCAGTTCCTCAGTGGCGTTCCAAAACTGTGGCACACAGAACTAAGCACAATACTCTCAAAATGGTGTGACTTGGAAGAGTGCAGAGGGATAATCACCTCATTATTTCTAGATATTGTCTCTCTTTTTTTAAAACTCTTCCTTTGTCAATGTCAAAACTAAGTATCAGTCCCAAAGCATTGGAGCAGTAAGGGCAAAGCAATTGGGGTTATGTGGGTTAAGTGCCCAGGGTCATATAAGCTAGGAAATGTCTAAGGCTAGATTTAAATCCAGGACCTTCCAACTCCAGGGTTAGCTCTCTATCCACTGAGCCACCTAGCTGTCTTTGCATCTCTCTTTATATGGTCCAAGATCTTATTCCATTGCTGTATTCCATTGCTGACTTTAGTTCACAGCTCTTTTTCAAATGAATTTTAGTCTAGTCATACCTTGACTATCTTTAAGTTGTGAAGTGGATTTGTGGAATCCAAGTTCTAACTTTACATTTATCCTTATTAAAATTTTCCATGTTAGGTTCAGCCCATGTTGTGTTTTTTTTTTGAACCCCGACTCTTTCATCCCAGGTTGTTAGCTATCTCTCACAGCTTTCTGTCATATCAAACTTTGGCAAACATGCCATCTATGCCTTTATCCAAGGGATTGATAAAATTCTTAAGCCTCACAGGGCCAAATAGATCGTTCCACAGGGTAGTCACTGGAAAATTCCTTAAACTTCCAAGGCAACACCAAACCATTAAAAACTACTCTTTAGGGTCAGACATTAAACTAGTCATGAAATCACATAATTGTACCATCCTCTAGTCCACATATTATCATGTTTTCCACAAGAATAGCGTGAGAAACTTTGCCAAATCCATAGCTAAAATCTAGGTAAATTATATCCACAGAATCCCCCCGGCTACTTGTCTAATGACTCTCTTGAAAAAGGAAACAAGTTTATTCTGGCACGATCTGTTCTTGATGAAGTCATGCTAGCTCTTTGCGATCACTGTTTCCTTTTCTAGATGTTCATTATCCATCCTTTTAATATTCTAGAATGTTTCCAAGAATTGAAGTCAAACATTAAAGTAGCTTTGTACACACAAGAAAATGTGAGTTGTGATGTGTGCCTTCCCCCCAGGCATGTACATATTGAGAGTCTATTCCTATTAGCCTCAGCAAGCTCAGGTTTCCACAACAGTACATCTGGAGAGGATTAGTAGTTAGGGTAAGTCAAGCAAGGGATGTCCCTTCTCTTGGCTTTCACTTTTCACATCTGTGAGTTGAAGCTGCCACTCATTTACCTCATTGGCTTGCTGCTTGTATTCTACATATGAAACATCACACATTTATTTGAAAGCTTCTAGGGCTAGGCCTAAATTGCCTAAATTAAACAAACTCTCTCTCCAAAGTTTTATTTTTTTTTTAAAGTCAACTATTTTCTCCTCCTAACCTAAATCATTCCTCTAGCCCAGGGCTAATTATTGCTTCCATTGTATTGAGATCATAAGATTCTGAGCTGGAAGGACCTCAGAGGTAATGGAGTCCAGTCCCTCCATTTTATAGATGAGGAAACTGAGCCCAGAGAAATTAAATGAATCGGTCTTCTGACTGCTTCAATACAAGCATTATTTTCTAGAAAAGACTCTGATGTGCACAATAATGAAAACTATTAGAGGGGGGTAGAATGCCTATCCTGGCCAGATATTTTACTCAAGCCTCAAAGGTTTATTTTCTCCCTTGGAGAACAGACTCCAGCTGGTAAATATTAGTACATGATTATTCACTTCCAGGAGAATGAAAAATCTCTTTGAGGGAAGAACCTTATTTTGTTTTTGCCTTTGTATTCCCAGAACATAGCACTGGATCTGGCACATAGCAGGCACTTACTAAATGTTTGTTTAATTGTACTTTAAACTGAATCATCCTTGTAGATACTGACATTATCACTGGCCTCCTGCGAGGGTCTTTGTGAGGATGATGATTTGGAAGCACTCTTGGCGCTGAATAAACTCTGTGAGGCCACTAGGGGGAAGTAGAGGAAGGGTCTTGGGTGGCTGTACAAGACTTCGTCCTAGGCTTCCCTGGCCCCTCGGTGTGGTTTATGAAAGAGAGTTTGGAGTAGTAGAAAACAGGCTGGAGCTGGGGGCTGGGAGACCCCCCAGACACGTTAGGGGATAAGTGCTGAATAGCTCTCTGGGTTAGTTTTATCAACTCTGAGAGACTATAAGCTCCATGAGGGCAGGGGCTGTTTCTTCTCTAGTGTCTGGCACTGTACAAGTCAACGCTTATTGAATAAATGAATGAGAAACTTCACTCACTAGCTGTGTGACCAGGTTCATTGGATAAGAAAGAGATTGTAATGCTTACACGACCCACCTCATAGAGCTGTTCATGAGAGAAGAGGTCTGTGGAGACCTTCACCGTGCTACAGAAATTACTATAGTTATGGGGAATTATTGATGTTGTTAATGCCCCTGGGGGGGATATAAATGAGGTATAAATCCAATAATCCAAGATTACCATTCTGCTGGGCTCTGCTTGCCCATTCAGAGACATCGTCTTGGGCTCGTCCATCCGTGAACACGATGGCTACTCTGGGCACTCTTGCCGAAGGTGGCCGCGCTCCTTCTCCCTCGGTAAAACTTCTCTCAAACATTTGCTTCAGGGCCATGCCAGTCATGGAGCCTTTGCCCATGTATTTCATGTGGGTCACAGCCTTTTTCATGTCTCTAGCAGTATGGAAGTCTCTCAGGGTGAACTCTGTGCGGACCTGGGTTGAATACTGCAGCAGCCCCACTCGGGCTGCTTTGGGGGAGATCTCAAGGGAATCTAAGATGCCAGTGACAAAATGCTTCACGATCTCAAAGTTTTCTTCTCCAAGACTTTTGGATCCATCGATCACAAATACCAGGTCAATGGGGCCTTCAGTGCACTCTGTAGGATAGGAAAAGAGGATGATTAAGGAAAACAAACTTCATCAGTCTCTGGAAACACACATGGACAAGATTTCTTAGTAGTAGGAGGCAAAGCAGCTTGGGAATTAATTCTGACTCCTGACTCTTCTGTTACACAGTATATTACCCAGCTTCAAATACAGATTCTCTTTTTCTTGAAATCTCTGCCTTCCTTCAAAGTCAGCTGAAATTCCACCTCTTTTTTTTTAACCATTACCTTCTATCTTAGAATCAGTACTGTGTATTGATTCCAGGTCAGAAGAGTAGGAAGGGCTAGGCAATGGCTTGCCCAGGATCAGACAACTAGAAAGTGTTTGAGGCCAGATTTGAGCTCAGAACTTCCATCTCTGGGTCTGGTTCTCAATCTCCTGAGCCATCTAGTTGCCCCTTGAAATTCTATCTCTCACATGAAGCCTTTTGTGATCCACCCCAGGTCCTTGTGCCTTCCCTCTCCTCCTGAAATTACCTTATATTTCCTTTGATATTTTGCATCTATTTACATGTGTACATGTTGTTTCTCCTGATTGAATATAAGTTCCTTGAGGGCAAGAACTAGAGTTTTTGTTGTTGTTGTTTTGTCTTTGTATTCCTGGTCTGCCACTTAGCTGATTAACATATGAGAAAACATAGTTTTCTAAAATTAATGTAAGAGATTTATAGAAATGCCTAGTTATGTGAGTATGCAAAGGCTTCTTGTGATTTAGGAGGCATTAAAAAAACTTTAACCAAATGAATTTATAGGATCATAGATTTAGAATCAAAAGGGCCTTCTGGAGTCATTTAGTCTGAGTTCCTGATTTTACTAAGGAGGATATTTGGGCCCAGAGAAGTTAAGTAAATTGCCTAAGGTCCAACAGGTAGGGGGGCACAGAGGCTGATTTGGAGTCTAGCTTCCTACTATACCATACTGCCTCCTTACATGAGTTCATGTCGAATAGAACTGAATTCTGCAGAACAGTCTATTTTGTATATCAAGTACCTCCTCTTTGGACAGTAGAGTAGGCTAAAGTGACAAAAAGAACATTGGGTTTAGAGAAAGGAGACCCAGGTTTGCATCCTAGCTCTGATATTTTTACCCATTCTGTGTTTCTAAGCAAGTCATTTTGTCGCTATATATATATATACCCTTACCTTCTCTCTTAGAATCAATACCATGTATTGGTTCTAAGGCAGAAGAGTCAGTGGTAAGGGCTGGCCAGTGGGGGTTAAGTGACTTGCTCAGGGTCACACAGCTAGAAAATAGCTAATATTTTTATTTCCAGTCTCACAAGTTTGTTTTTGGGGGAAACACCAAGTTTTATATAAATATGAGTTATTATTTTTACTATTATTATGTGATTAGATATCCATGAGGGGCCTTTACATCTCTACATATCCTGGAATAACCATCTTTAATTAGCAATATTCCCTTAGATCAGAGGTTGGCAACGTATGGCTCTCGAGCCATATCTGGCTCTTTTGAGGGCCAGATATGGCTCTTTCTGCAGGAGCCATAAAGTCAATTTTTTTTTCAGGCACTGTTACAGGAGCGTGCACTGTGAGCACTGTATGGCTCTCATGAAATTACATTTTAAAAAATGTGGCGTTTATGGCTCTCACGGCCAAAAAGGTTGCTGACCCCTGCCTTAGATGGACACATACAGACACACACAAACACAACATTCTGTTGCCTGGTATGGGCAGGGTTGGGTTAGAAAGAAGGGCAGGCTCTCCTTTTCACACTTACTAACCAGTAATTCTTTCTCCTTCCTCCCTCTCATTTACCCTTCTCTAACAGGTATTTTCATTCACAGCAGCATATATGAAATGATTTCCTCATAACCCATCTGCACTTTATTAGTCAGAAGATAAAAAGGTCAAGTTAGCTTCATTTAAATATACACTAGGTGTTTGAAACATCCATACTTACCTGGCTCTTATCCAACATAAGTATGGCACTATTATTATTATTGTCATAATTTTTCTCTTTGACTATTTTTCATTGATATCTTTTCCAATTATATCCTTCCCTGTCCCTCACCTAAAGATTCATATTTTATGATTAATAAAGAACAAAAAAAGCCAAAATAAAGGAGTTCTGCAACCCATCAGCCAAGTTGTAAAAAAATACAGTTCTGACCTCATAATCTCTAAAACCTGCAAAAAAGGAAGGCAAAGAGAGACATTTGATATTTCATCAGCCATTCTATTTCTCTTTCTTTACCCTAAATTTTTCATAAATACCCACCCCCACACACCAGTTTGCATTCATCATATGCAGAATGGAGGGAAGCTTATCTATGGTTCCAGAAAGGAGAAGGCTCCATCCAACTCAGTTCTAATTTCTTTCATCAGCAAATAAAAAGTGAAGAGATTTCAGGAAAAGAATTGCATAGAGACCCATTTTCCTTGGCAATAAGGATGTTCGTTCCCAGGCCCAGGAAAGAATGACAGATATACTCACTGGTTCTTGGCTTTCAAAGGGGTTTTTCTTATTTTCCTTACAAATTTTCTCAACAATGATCCCTAAGTAAAAAGGTCTGACTTTTAATTCAGCCAAGTTTTTATAACTTTACTTTTATGTTTATTCATTGTTGGGGAGGGCAGGAATGGGGAGAAGAAAAAGGTGGTTAGGGACTCAATGATTCTGATAACGCTTGATTGCTCTCAGCCCTACCAAGGTGTGGGGCCAAGCTCTCATCGCTTCTGCTCTCAGCCCCTCCGAGGGGGCGGGGCCAAGCTCCCATCACTTCTGCTCTCAGCCCCTCCGAAGGGGCGGGGTCAAGCTCCCATCACTTCTGCTCTCAGCCCCTCCAAGGGGGCGGGATCAAGCTCTCATACTTCTGCTCCAGTCTTTCCAAGGGGGCGGGGACAAGGCCTCATGACTTACTTCTGCACCGTTTCCGGTCCTCCGCCAGAACAAATCCCTCTGAGCACTTACAGATGTACGAATTGCCATCATTAACACAAGTGTGTTCACAGCCGTGGTTGGTAGATTTGCAGACATCCTCCCCTGAGGATTATGGAGAGAGTTAACATAATTCTGCCAAGGCAGCACAAGACATTAACAGCTCTCTAATGAGGGATTACGGAAGTGCTGTCTAATTCATAATAGCTCAGCCTCCTTTAGAGGTGCAGCAGGAAGGATTCTCCAGGGACGTGGAGGGCCTGAGCCAGACACCTGGCTCTTTCACCTGCTATATTTGTGAGGGGGCAGAAAGGACGATAAGAAGTCATCTAGTCTCTCGGAGCCTCAGTTTCTTCATCTGTAAAATCAAGGTGATAATTCCCAGACCACTTGCCTCACAGGGTAGGGAAGAAAGAATTTTGTAAATTATAAGGTGTCATGTTATTATACCTTTTTGAAGGTTCCAGGTCCCCAATAAAAATAGAGCCTGAGTGATAAAGAAAGTGATACAAAATTCTGGTATCATCTTTATCATCATCATCATCATCTTTCTTATCTTCCTTTAAGGCTTAGCTCACATGCCACCTCCTTTCCTGTTTTCTCCCCAGCTACTAGTACCTTCCTCCCCTCGGACTACTTTGCATCTACTCTGGAACAGTGGGGAAAGAGTGCTGGGCATGGAGAGAAGACCTGAGTTTAAATCCTGCTTCTGATACCTATTAGCTGGGTGACCCTGGGAAAGTCACTTTATCTCTCCCTGCCTCATTGCCCCTTATCTCAATTTTTTCACCTGTCAAATGAAGATCATATTAGCACCCACTTCCCAAGGTTGTTGTGGGGCTCAAAGGAGATAATATTTATCAAGTTCTCTATAAATTCTAGTTATTATTGTTGTTGTTCAGTTATGTCTAATTCGTTGTGAATCCACAGACCACCACATGCCAATGTTGTCCATAGGGTTTTTTTGGGCAAAAGATTTTGGACTGGTTTGCCATTTCCTTCTCTAGTGGATTAAGGCAAACAAAGTTAAGTGACTTGCCTAAGGTCACATAGTTAGTATTTGTTTGAATTCCTGACTCAAGGCCTGGTGCTCTATCCAGTGAGCCACCTGGCTGCCTTCTGTTAGTATTAGAAATGCCTAATTATTGACTTGTTTGTCTCCATCGCTGGAATAACAGTTTCTTGAGGGCTACAGCTGTTTTTGCCTTTTTTTGTATATCCAAGATTTATCATAGAACCTGGCACAGAGAAAGTAAAAAGTAAATGCTTGTTGTTTGACTCCTTGAAACCTTCTCCTGAACACTATGGTTTTTAACTGTTTTAACTGTTCTTCCTTGCCTTCTATTCTTTTAGAGCTCTCTTCCTACTGTGTATTATAATACTTAATTGTGTTCTCCTAGCAGACTATAAGCTCTTACAGGACTGCTTCATTTTCTGTCTTTGAATCCCAGGGCCTAGAATACTATTTAATCTTTTTCAGACATGTTCTACTCTTTTTGACTCCATATAGGATTCTCTTGGCAAAGATACTGCAGTGGTTTGCCATTTACTTCCCCATTTCATCTTATAGATAAAGAAACTGAGGCAAATAATGTTAAGGGACTTGCCCAGAGTTACATAGCTAGTAAGTATCCGAGGCCAGATTTGAACTCAGGAAGATTGGTCTTCCTGACTCCAAGACTGGCACTCTGTCCACTGCTCCACTTAGCTGCGTCATAGCATAGTAAATGCTTATAAATAAATATATATTTGATGAATTAAAATGAATTATTTGTTATGGTGTACTTTGGACTTGACATTTTCTAGATTGTGAAAAATTTGCCTTTCCATTTTCAGGACAAACACAGTGTCCTTCCCCATACTTCCTCCATTCTCCCCTATTCCCATGTCCCCTGCTCAATATTTTTCTAATGCTTGATTTGAAGTCATTAAAATCTGACTGGAGAGACTTAGTAACTGTGTGATCAATCTTTCTGTGCCTCAGGCAATGTCCAAGGATTTATCTATGAAGTTACACACAGGTTACAAGAATGAATGAAAGAACATTTAGTAAGGGCTTATTGTGGGCCAAACACTGCCCATCGCCAAAAGGTAAAACAAGCTCATATAGTGCTAAGAAGGATATATGGCTTTAAAGTTTACAGTGAGTGAAATGTGGTCTTAATGACTAGGGCAGAATGACCAGAGCAATCAAGCCTTATCATATACAAGCCAGATGTACCATTAACCAAGGAGGACAGGACATTCCTTTGAATATCTTTTCCTATACCTGATTTATCCCTTCCTTAATGGGGTGCCCATGGATAAAATTTTATTTTGGTCAACACGTGTGATTTTATCCGTGAGGGGAACTCCCAGTAAGGAAACTCCTTTTATCACTGAAGACTGATAACCCATAGTCTTAGGAAGTTGTTCGGGCACTGAGATTAAGTGACTTGCACCAGATCACCCAGCTTTTAGGTGTCAAGTGAAGTGGCTTACTTCAAAAAGCGAGTTCAGACACCCAGAAGTTCAAATTAGTGGAACCAATATTTATTTATTAATCTAGTAACTTAAACATACCTAACTGGCCAGGGCAAACCTTCCTAGTGAAAGTTGCTCCAAAGTGAAATCACAGACAGTTTTTATAGGGTTACATACGAATAAGAGGTAAAAAGGTAAAACAAGCTCATATAGTGCTAAGAAGGATATATGGCTTTAAAGTTTACAGTGAGTGAAATGTGGTCTTAATGACTAGGGCAGAATGACCAGAGCAATCAAGCCTTATCATATACAAGCCAGATGTACCATTAACCAAGGAGGACAGGACATTCCTTTAAATATCTTTTCCTATACCTGATTTATCCCTTCCTTAATGGATCATCCTCTGGTTTCACTGACCATCTGCTATTACAGACTGAAAAAGCACATTCCTTAAGCATGCTTTCTATAAAGAAAAGTATGCTTTATTGATTAATACCTTTACCAATGGATCAGGGACTTGTTTCTGTATCTATCTGTCTGTCTACTGTCTATCTACTATTTGGCTAGGTGGCACAGTGGATAGAGCCCCAGGTCTGGGAGATCTGAGTTCAATCCAGCTTCAGACCTTTACTAACTGTGTAGCCCTGTTCAAGTGACTTAACCTCTGTTTGCCTCTGTTTCCTCAAATGTAAATGGAGATAATAATAATCTATCTCCCAGGATTGTTATGAAGATCAAATGAGATACTATTTGTAAAGCACAGTGCCTGGCCCATGGTAGGCATTTAATAAATTCCTGTTCCCTTCTCTAGGACCTGTTGCTTCAATATAAAGACATATCGAGACCATAATAATAGCCCTGTGACTATATAATAATAGACACCTGGCTACTGACTTAGGAACTGTGGGAAGGAGTAGAGAAGGGGCTTCTTGAAGGTGATGAGACTTTTCTAAATACCCCACTGTTTTCTCTTTGAAAGAGAAACTAGGACTCAGAGCAACTTTCTATATTACAGCCTAATTGACTGTAGCACCTAACTGTATATAACCCTTGGGTTAGTATTAAGTACATAATATAGGTGACTAATCCTCCTTGAGCTGAGCACCTGGGATAAAAGATTACCTGGGAGAGAAAAGGATGACTAGAATCAGGCTCAGGAAAGCTATACATACAAGGTCTGGCTCTCACACAAGGTCCAGCAGGTGTCCCTCATCCCTCCACACTAAGGCTGTGTCTCTGAGTGGTTAATTACTTGCTTCTGTAGAAGTACTAAAATTTACCCAAAAGTCCCCTGCAAGAGAATTCTGAGTTCATGGTTTATAATCGTCAGGGATATTTTTCCAAGGCCTGATGACCGGGCAGGAAAAGAGAACAATTAAAACAAAGAACAATTAACACATTCCTGCCATGGGAAAGTAGGGGTGCCAATAATATCAATGGATATTGAAATCTGGAGGGGAGGAATGACCTCCAGAGGCAGGACTCAAAGAGGTCTATCTCTCTGTTTGTCTGTTGTCTGACCGTCTCTCTTTCAATGTCCCTCTGTGTGTCTCTCTGCTTCTCTTTATCTCTGTCTCAACTTCCATCTCTGTCTCCATCTCATTCTGGATGGTTCTTGGGCTTGTGGCTTAGCTCACAGGAATATAGGGGTGTAATTCTTTTCTTGAGTTTGCATCAGAGATGCCCTTGACACTGATGTATTACAGAAGAATCATTCAGGGGATTTTGTCAGCTTGGCTTTGTTATTGGCAAGATGCAAAGGGGCAGCCAGGTGGCTCCGTGGATAGAGAGCCAGGCCTGGAAATGGGAGGTCCTGGGTTCAAATTTGATTTCAGACACTTCCTAGCTGTGTGTAACCCTGGGCAAGTCACTTAATGCCAATTGCCTAGTCCTTACTGCTCTTTCTTCCTTGGAACAAATGATTCTAAGACAGAAGGTGAGGGTTTTAAAATTTAAAAGAAAAAAAAAAGATATATGTGTGACTCACCCCTCCTTGAGGATCCCTAGCTTCCTTTAAATTTTAGCTCAAGTAGCACTTCCTACAAGAAACCTTTCCTAATCTCCCTTCAATTGCTAATGGTCTCTCTGTGCCAGTTCCCATGAATCTTGCAGCAGCTTCCTTTTGGAGGGTCTTTGTGCCTCAATCCTTTCCCCTCTCTAATCTTTCCATCCCACAACAGCCAAAATGAGTTGGCAAATAAAGGAATTTGCATTTAATCCTAGATTCAATAGCAACTAAAGGTTACTGAGCAGGGACATAACATGATCAGATCAATGCTTTATGTTAAGACCTTCACAATCTGGCTCTAACCTGTTTTTCTGGGTTTGGTTACACATTACTGACCTTCACCTATTTGATGGTCCAAACTGGCCAACTTACTATTTCCCATACACAGCTTCCTCTTCATGTCTCGCTGTGATACAGCTATACAACAGAATAAGGTAGAAGATGGGCTTTTCTGGAGCCCGATGCTAACAGCTGTCCGTGTTTACAGAGATCTTTGAGGCTGTGGCCTCAAAGCTGAGGAGCTTGGTGGAGGTTCTAAATCATTCAATTTAGAGCTGAAAGGGGCCTTAGAGGCCATTTAGCCCATTGCACTCATTTTATACCTGGGGAAACTGAGGCATAGAACAGGAAAGATCAAGAGCTAGACAACCAGGGTTAAGTGACTTAACCCAGACTCACACAGTATCTCAGGAAGTGTCTCAGGCCAGATTTGAACCCATGTCCAGGATACAGAGCTAGTAACTGATAAGAATGCAGATTTGAACCCATGTATTCTGACTTCAAATTTGGAGCTCTTTCAGCTGCATCATCCTTTCTTTTCATTACTACCCTGGGTTGTATTTGAGGATTGGTAATATATTGAAGGAATGTAGTGAAAGTATCATTATCCTCATCTTGTAGAGGAGGAAAACTGAGGCTTAGAAAGTTAAATGACTCTATTTTGGCCAAACAGCTAGTAAGCATTGGAGTCAAGTTGGGAATTCAGTTCTTCTGATTTTAAGTGTGGGGGGTCTGGTTTTTGTTTGTTTTCTAAGCACATCACAATAGCTTCCTTTTTCTTTCTTCTTTTTTTAATCCTTACTTTCTGTCTTCAAAGTGATATGAAGTATCAACTCTAAGAGAGAAGAGCAGAAAGGGCTAGACCAGTGATGGTCAACCTTTTAGAGACCAAGTGCCTAAATTGCAACCCTCATGCTGCATGTGAGCTCCCAACTTACCCCAGATAGGGGAAGGAGGGAATGCTCCCATTGGGCTGTTGGGCAGAGGGGAAGGTGATGGGATAAATGTCTTCAGGTTCATGTAGAGTCAGGGAAGGAGCAGCCCCCTCTGGCATGCTCTGGTACATGTGCCATAGGTTCACCAACATGGGCTAGACAAACTAGGGTAAGTGACTTGCCCAGGGTCACATAGTTATACTCCCTTCAAGCTTTAGCTCAGATAATCCTTCTTCCATGAAGCTTTCTCTTAGCTTTTCAGCTAAAAGTGCTCTCTCCCCTCAAATTTTCCTATAATATTTTGCCTTCATCTCCCCTTGATTCCTACTATTCAAGCTGATTGATGAACCTGTCAGATTATCCTTTCTCTCTGCACCCCCATATCTCAGCAAAGTGTATCTTCTTTTTTTAATATTCTTACTTTCTGTCTATCTGTACTAAGACAGAAGAGCAAGAACTAGGCAAGTAAGGTTAAGTGACTTGCCCAGAGTCACATAGTTAGGAAGTATCTGAGGCCAGATTTGAACCCACATCCTCTTGACTCCAGATCTAGTGATCTATCTACCACCTAGCTGCTCTGCTAAAGTGTATCTTCTTAAGGGCAGAACTTTATTATTTTTTTGCCTTTGTATCCCCCTTAAAGGGAAAAAATGGTACAATGCCTAGAGAGCTGATCCCAAAGCTAGGAAAACCTGGGGTCCAAGATCCACCTCTGACACATGTTTTCAGCGTTTCTCAACTGAGGCCAGTTTCTCAAGGGCTTCAGGGCTCTAGGCAACTCTCCAACACTATAACTTGCAATGGTAGAGGGAATTTCCTCACCTGGGAGTCCCCTATCTTAATGACGAGTTCCAGTCCCTATCCCTGGCATAGTGCCTTGCACACGGTAGTATATGTATTACATGTACACACTTATGCATACTTAGTACACATTTCCCAATTTAGATTTAAATTAAACTTACTTTTGCAGGTTTTTCCGTCATCAAGAAGCGTATAACCTTCAAAACACAGGCACATGTATGATTCTCCCCTGCTCACACAGGAATGCTCACAGCCATGGTCTCCCAGAGCACACAGGTCCAATACTGAGTTTCCATGTGGTTCCAAGGGCACAGATGGGAAAAATATTTCATGCATTAGCAATTAATCTCCCTTTAACAATGTACATGAATTAGACAACTATCCTTTTCTATTTCCCACTAAAATATGCTTTTGAACATAAAGGCAACTTTGGACGTGTTCTAGTAGCAGCCTTTTGGCATGAAACTAATGAAATTTTTTAAAGTGAAGAAATGACGTAGTTATTGAAGTCGTAGAATGGATAGAATTCACATTTCTCATCTCTCATCTGCATTGCTAGTGAGCCCCCCCCCCCCCAGATTATAAGCTCCTCTGAGGGTCGAGACTATCTTATTTCTTCATCTTTGCATCACCAATAATTTGCATCACCAATATGTACAAGTTGTTATTAAGTCATTTTTCAGTTGTGTCTCGACTCTTTGTGACTCCATTTGGGGTTTTCTTGGCAAAGATTCTGGAGGGGTTTGCCATTTCCTTCTCCAGTTAATTTGACATGTGAGGAAACTGAGGCAGATAGAATTAAGTGACTTAATTCTGAGTCACATAGCTAGTAAGTATGTATGGCCAGATCTGACTCCAGGTGCAGTATTTAATCCAGAGTCACCCAGCTGCCCAATAATGATAACTCTTACTTAGGTAGTGCTTTGCAATCTACTAAGCCCTTTTCCCACAACAACCTAGGGAGGAAATCAGAATAAGTTTTAGCCTCATTTACATAGAAGAAAACTCAGCTCAAACAGATGAAGTCATTTGTTGGTCCAGGGTTTGAATCCTGGTCTAATCCAGTACTTTCCCTACTACACTATGCTGGCTGTCTCCCTTCCTTCCTTCCTTCCCTCCCTCCCTCCCTCCCTCCCTCCCT
>NC_058130.1:636740544-636758764 GCF_016433145.1 Gracilinanus agilis | reverse complement strand
CCTTCCTTCCTTCCTTCCTTCCTTCCTTCCTTCCTTCCTTCCTTCCTTCCTTCCTTCCTTCCTTCCTTCCTTCCTTCCTTCCTTCCTCCCTCCCCCCCTCTCTCTCTTTTCTTTCTCTCTCTCTCTCTTTTCTTTCTTTCTCTGTGTACTCTGCTTGAGTAATTGATTGACATGGAAATCAGGATCTCAGATTTTTTTACAGCAGTTTGTACTCATTCTACAAACCACATGAACATACTTCTACAAGTTTTCCCATCATCCTGGAGAGTGTAACCTTCATAGCAGCGGCACTCATAAGAGTCATCAAGGCTTACACAGGTATGTTCACAGTCGTGATCTCCCAGAGCACAGGAGTCTAGTCCTGATGTTCCATTTATAATTATGCAAAGAAAAAGGAAAATATTTCACACATTAGCAATTTGTCCCCCTTTAACACTGCACACAAAACAAAAGCTGATATGTACTAAACTTTCAAATTGGGCTATATATATTACTCCCCTTATTACATGGTGTAATAGATACTACAGGTGTTATTCTCATTTTACACATGGGGAAAACTGAGGTTCAAAGAGTTTAAGTGATAGGAGCCATGCATTAGACAAGGAGCATATAGCATTTCTCTACTAAAACATACTTTTGAGCATGAAGGAAAATTAGGATGTCTTCTAGTAAGTCACTTCAGGGGCTGATACTTCATTAACATTTAAAAAAAAATAGAAGTGGTATGTACATGCATTGACACTATAGCACAGGAAGGATTCCAGGCCAAGTTCTCACATCCATTCTCACACACACACATATCTAATGATAATATCTTATCAGGGCTTTACAGTTAATTAAGTAGACTGCAGGTCACAATCCTCAGAGGCAGATAATAAAAGGTGGTTTTTTTAAGTTTTTTAAGTAAGGAAACCAAGACTCAGAAAAATTAAAAGACTTACTCATAGACACATAGCTAATAAGAGGCACATTGGCTAAAATCTTAGACTTGGAGCCTGGAAGTTGTTGTTGTTCAGTTGTTTCAAGCATGTCTGAATCTTCATAACCCCATTTGGGGTTTTCTTGGCAAAGATTCTGAAGTGGTTTGCCATTTCCTTCTTCAGCTCATTTTACAGATGAGGAAACCGTGGCAAACAGGATTAAATGACTTGCACAGGAGTCACACAACTAGTAACTGTCTGTGGCCAGATTTGATCTCAGGAAAATAAGTCTTCCTGACTCTAGGACCAGTGCTTTATCCAATGCGCCACCTAGCCTGGGAAACCTGGGTTCAAGTCATACTCCTGACAATGTGTGATTCTAGGAAAATTGCTTACCCTCTCTGAGGTTCAGTTTCCTTGCCTTTAAAATGAGAGAGATTGTACTTAATGACCTCTAAGATTTCTTCTGTCTCTACCTTTATAATTCTGGGACTATGTACTCAGTTTCCTGCTTGTTTCTGCATAATAGTAATAATTTACATACCCATATCTCTACAGTCTATTTTTGTTCTTTGTTGCCACTACAGGTGATTTCCTTAAATGAGGAAATTCTATCAATGTTATTTGGTAACTGCTCTGCTACTTGGAGTGCTGGAGGGTTGCCTGGAGGCACAGAGGAGTGAGTGACTGGGTCAGGCTCAGTATCCTGAAAGTTTCAAAGGTGGGACTTGAACAAAAGGCTTCATCACTCTGAGGCTAAATCTCCAACTCCTAGACCACACTGCCTCTGGTATATACCAAAGGGAGCAGCTAGGTGGTGTAGCGGATAGAGTGCCAGGCTGGGAGTCACGAAGACGCATCTTCCCGTGTTTTTTTTTTTTTCTTTTCTTTTTTTATTTTTTAGAAAAATTTTCCCTGGTTACATGATTCATGTTTTTACTTTCCCCTTCACCCGCTCAAACTTCTCCCCCCATAGCTAACTTGCATTTCCACTGGTTTTAACATGTGTCATCAATCAAGACTTATTTCCATATTATTGATAGTTGCACTGGTGTGGTCCTTTCAGGTCTACATCCCCAACCATGTCTGCATCAACCCATGTGTTCAAGCAGTTTTTTTCTTCTGTGTTTCCTCTCCTGTAGTCCTTCCTCTGAATGTGGCTAGTTTTCTTTCTCATAAATCCCTCAGAATTGTCCTGGGTCACTGCATTGCTGCTAGTACAGAAGTTCATTACATTCGATTTTACCACAGTGTATCAGTCTCTGTGTACAATGTTCTTCTGGCTCTGCTCCTTTCACTCTGCATCAATTCCTGGAGGTCTTTCCAGTTCCTGAGTTTTAATCTGGGCTCAGACACTTGCTGGCTGTGTGACCCTGAGCAAATTACTTAATCTTATTTGTCTCAGTTTCCTCATCTGTAAAATGAGCTGGAGAAGGAAAAGGTAAACCAATCTAGAATCTTTACCCTGGGAGACCTCAGGAGAATGTCACAAAGATACAGCCTTGCTTTTGGGACATGGGATCTTTCCCCAGAGGCCTGTGAAGGTACTTGGTGCTTGGTAATAGTCCTGACTGCTTCCATGCACCCCTGGCTATCTTATTGACAGGCCCTGCCTGCTGCTCTGTAATTGGGAATCTGGGGTCCATGGTAACCAGTGACTGACTAGGCTGCCCACCCAGACCCCGGCCATAGAATGTGAGGCTGCCTGTGGACACATTTCTGTGTAACTCTTCCATTAAACCCATCTGATTCCATAAATCTTTGCAGAGATTTCTGTGTTCGTCAACTCAAATCTGAGGTCTCCCAGGGTCAGTTACAACTTGTCCCAACCACTATGGAGGCCGTCTCAGAGAGAGAGGCACACTTCCTGCTTCCCCGTTCCATTTGGAATTCTCGAGCCCTTCCTGCTAGGTCTCCTAAATAATAACTAAGTAATCCTCCTCACAACATGGTGCAGGAACTCCTTCCACCTATGTAAATAGGCATCTTGCCTACAATTATAATCTTAAAGGGTCAGCTAGACATATCTGGATGACAGAGCTAGTTTGGACTCTATGTGGAATTTAAACCCAATTCTTTCTCACTCAGGAGACAGCCCTTTCCCCATTACTACTCATTGCTCTTCATTTTTTCCACTACACCATGTTTAAATTGAATCCAGTCTCTATCCCAGCATAGGTAGGGAAGGGAATAATTTTTCTTTTGCTTTCAGGCTCCTGGCCAGGGTTCTCATGGCTTCTCTGTGAAGTCTCCTGATTCTTAAAGCAGAATTTTTAACTCCTAGATTTCTCCTTTGTACCCATCACCCATTGTATTTATCTATCCAACCTTCCTTCTTAGTTCCATGTAGAATGTAATTTCTTTGAGGGCTGGAATGGGTTCATTTTAAAAATCTTCGTATCCTTAACACAGCATCATTCTTTTTTTTTTTTAACCCTTACCTTCAGCCTTAGAATTGATTCCAAGTATCAGTTCAAGGGAAGAAGAGCTTTGAGGGCGAGGCAATTGAGGTAAAGTGACTTGCCCAACTGTTATAATTTATATCAGACTTTCTACCATCTTGGAGAGGGGTGGAAGGGAAGGAGGGGAAAAAAATCAGAATCCCTAAAAGTCAGAAAACAATTCTCAAAAATTATTTCTCCATGTAACTGAAAAAATAAACAAATACACACACATATATGTGTATATTTTTTAAAGCAACTTGCCCAGTGTCACTCAACTAGGAAGTATTTGAGGCCAGATTTGAACTCAGGATTTCCTGTCTCCAAACCTGACAATCTACTGAGCCACATATCTACCCACTTAGCACAATTCTTTATACACAGTAGGTGTTTAATAATGTTTACTGAATTGAGATGAAGAGAATTGGGTGCAGCAAGGTAGCTCAGTGGATAGAGCACCAGGCCTAAAGTCAAGAAGTCCTGGGCTTAAATCTGACTTCAAGACAATTCTTAGTTGTATGATCCCAGTCACATCACTTAATTCCATTTGCCTAGCCCTTGCCCTTCTGTCTTAGAGTTATTATTAAGACAGAAAGTAAGATTATTTTTTTAAAGAGAGAAATGCAGCAAATTAGTTTGGTTTTCCTTTCTTCAATGATATACCTGTCTGGTTAGGGGAAAGAAATCTCTTTGGTTGATATCCTTCAGGCCAAGTCTGAAGTCTGCCTTTGGGAAGGGTCAAGGGCACAACGATCTGCTTAGCTAGGGCTGGCTTCCTGCCCCCAACCCAGCAGGCTTTGTGAAAGCAGAGGTGACATCATGTCATCTGGCACAGGGCTGGGGAACATATACCCCGATCTCCTGCTAACTGTGGCTGAACTAAAAGCCCAGCATATTATTATTGGATAGAATGGCCAGACTGAATCATCCTAGGGAAAGACAGCAAATCCCTTTTTCATGAGAATAGCCTGACTGCACACATACAGGGGGCAGAGAATGTCTCATGGCGTATCTTATTACTTTACAGGTTCTGATATAAACTCAGCCATATACAACCTCTATAAGTATATATCAGACTTCAGTTTTAAATCCCCTGGTTGATTTTCACTGTTGACATCACACTATTTCTAGTAACAAATATACTCTAAATGGGAAAATGAGGGAAAAGAGAAAGTGCCATCAGTAGAATTGCCCAGATAGGTATGCCTCTGGACATGAGAAGACAAAATGAGGAGTTAGGCTGCCAACATTAGGAAGAGCCATATAAAGTCAGGAACTAATGGACATTCGATTAAAGTTAAAGAACATTCAATTTTTAATTATCCATGCTAGTGGAAGGGAAGAGAGGCATGTATAAACCTAAAGAAGGAAAAATAGGAAAAAAAACCTCATTGGCATTAGCCTTGGAATACAGTCAGTCAATAAACAAACATTAAATTTGTCAATCAATTAACAAACATATTAAATTCATCAATTAATCAAAAATATATTAAATTTATCAATCAATCAAAAATATTAAATTCATCAATCAACAAGTATATTAAACTTGTCAATCAATCAACAACATATTTAACTCCGATGGTATGTAAAGTATTATGCTAAGTGTTGGGACAGAAAGAAAGGAAAAAACGTGGCCCCTGCCTGGAAAGAGCTTACATTCTAATGGGGGACACAATATCTAAATAACCTAGTACATATTAGATATGTAAGTAGAGTAGATGAGAGGCAATCTCATGGAAATAGATAGTACCACAGTTAAAGTATACCTTCTGACACTCAGGACTTCCTAGAGCTTTTCTTTCTGCCACAGCTGCATTTGTGCTCAGAAACCAGGCATAAACTACTCATAGAAGCTGGTAGCTAGAAGCCAATTTGGGGAGGAATCCAGGGATGAGAATAAAGTAAGTATAACTTTTTTCTACCCTGTGGTTTTTGATACCTTCCTTCAAAGCTTTGTTGGTGTTTAGTGTTTTTCAGCCATGTTCAATTCTTTGTGAACCGATTTGGGTTTTGCTTGGCTAGGATACTTGGAGTGGTTTGCCATTTTCCTTCTCCAACTCAATTAACAAATGAGGAAACTAAGGCAAAGAGGGTTAAGTGACTTCCTGAGGGTCACACAGTGTACAGATAAGTTTCTGAAGCTGATTTGAACTCAGGGCTTCCAGACTCCAGGTGGGGCACTTTGTTTACCGTGCTATCTCCCTAAACCCTATTTCGATTCCTTATTTGGTACCATTTTGATAGTCTTCTCGATTGAGAATAAAAACCTTTTTATTGGCATAAAAGAAGAGGAGGGGAGGGCCTGGTTGAGTTGGAGACATAAAAGGAGGGAGTCCTTCTAACTTTTCTGTGGGAGTATAAATTGTTTATCTTGGCAATGTTGTATGCAATAGATATACACCTTATATGATACCCTCCTCCTAGGGGAAGGAGTAGGAAATTCCTTTGTGGTTAAATAGGAAGCAGTAAAAGTGTGCCATCTTGATCCAATAAAAGTGAGCCTTGGATTATAATATAGACAAATAAACTTCATTGAGTTCCTGGCTAGTCGTGATGGATATTCTTGGGGAAAAAAGACAATTCTTTTTTGGCCTAGAGTTCAAAATTCTGACACATTTCCAGAATCAGTCTGGGGAAACACTGCTTAGTTGGTATAATTTAAGAAGACTGCAAGCCATGCAAATTGACTGCTAGGTAGAATTATTTTAGATACTCTTTTAGGGTATCTCCATCTTTGGTCTCTGTGGTTTTGGACTGGCTTTTCCCCAAGACTTGGATGTTTGGCTTCCTCTCTTCTTGGAAATGCCTTTAAGAAAGTGATTCTCAAAGTGAAGTCCAGAGATCAAGGGGAGTCCCTGAGACAAAACTATTTTCATAATAATACTAAGATGTCTTAATTTTGAATAAAGTAAATGTCATTAGACATAAACTACATAAACAAAAGCTCTTTGGGGGGGAGGGTCCTTGATAATTGCTAAGCATGTAAAGAGGTCTTGAGACCAAAAAGTTTGAGAAATGTTGCTTTAAGTCTCAGATCAAGAATCACTTTCCTTGTTACATGGTTTCCCCAATAACTGGTGCCTTCTCCTTTACTGTTGTCTACCATCCTTTCTATATATATCTTACATATATTTTGATCCACCAGACTATAGGACATACATTCAGAATAGGAAGAGACCTCCTCCTTTTATATATTAGGAAATAGAGGCAGAGAGAGAGAGTTTAGACAACTTATCCAGGGTCACGCCATTAGTAAGTGTCTGATCCTCTGGACTCCATGTCCAGTGGCTTATCCACTATACCATATTGCCTCTTTTATTTATTTATGAGATTTGAAACCTGGCTCTCTGACTCCAAATCACTGTTTTCCCCAACATCAACAGTTTGGGCTTTAGTTGGCTAGTTTGTATGGATTAAGATGTAGTCATTTCCCTATCTAGCATATTAAAGAAGGAGGTCCTAAGCCAAAGAGACAAAGTTCCTCGGCTTGGTTCAGAGAAAGGAGCTGGTTCCCAAGAAGCTGAGGGTTGAGGGATTGTAACACTGAGTAAACATCAACCTTCTTATCTTTTACCAGACTGTTTAGTATCTCTTCCAAAATGTCAGTATGGGGCCCGCAAGACTGGAGAAATTCCAAGGAAATCCCCTCCTCCTAAGTGCTTTCTCTCCATTTTTCCAGTTGTTCATGCCCAAAGTTGGCTGATGGCTACATTAGCCAGGGTCATTGCAAGGGTAGAGAGAGTGAATAAAAAGAGCTTTGTGAGGTTGCAGAAAGAAAAAAAGGGAAGCAAGAGACTGGAAAATCTTGCCTAGAGAGTTGTGAGAAAGAAGATGGTCAAGGGAAGAGCTGGTTGGCAAATTGAAGAAATAGTCCTCAGGGTGTCTAGATCACTGAAGGCTGACTGTATACAAATTCATAAAAAAACAACAACAGGGGACTGGCCAATGAGGGTCCAGTTGTGGGATGATGTGCAGAGGATCCATGTGGATATTTGATGAGCCTGATTCTGACACATGTGATGACATGGCATGGAGAGATCAGAGCATATATTTGGTGGCAATTTCCCATGTGCTTACTGTGTAGTGAAAAACAGGCCATTTGGTTTGATGACACAGAACAGAGAGGAAATTCAAAAGGTGCCAGTGTAAAAATCTGCCCTTTTTTTCCTGCTAGCCATGAGGTCTAAGGATGACACAGAGTTCTGAAGGGCCAGTGGGTGGATGCCCTTCCTCCTACTGTGCTTGCCCCATGGCCTTCCAGGCCTCATATATTAGGGACAGGGCTGCCTCATGTTTGAGCTTTCTTTCCTTTTGATATAGGGCGAGATTAAAGTCACTTGCCCAGGGTCACACAGCTAGTAAGTGTCTGAGGATGGATTTGAACTCAGATCTTTCTGATGCTAGGCTCAGTGTGGGGCTCGGTTAGCCAGCTTTTTTACTTTAGTTATTATTAATAAACTTCATAAAATATAATAGTTATTGTATATTATATTGTATATTAATTTTAATCTTTATACTACTTAGCTGCCTCATACTACTTAGTTGCTTTGTAGCAACCGCTTTAAGGCTGAATCCACTCTCTCAAGAGACAAAAGTGATAGAAGGAAAAATGTGATGTTGGGGGAAATGTTTTGTATTTTTGTATTTTATATTTTCTCAGGAATATCCCTTTGTAACAGTTAATTCATATTAAATGATTAGATTAGTAATGGAGGTACCATTCACTGGTTTGATTAATAATAAAGGGGAGAAACAAGATGTAACTCTCAACTGATATTAGGAAAAACACATTAGAATAGAAACTCAAGACAATAGCATTTGAATAATCACCCCAATCCCTTAGAATTACTCCTAGAACCTTTAAGGGGAGATGTAGCCACCCTTGATTACCCATCTTGCCCATACACAGACTCCTAGAGTCTACATATGGACCTACTGGCCCCCTACCCTCATTACCTCTAGGTCTCTGAGGGAGAACAGTGCCTATATAGGTTTGGGAGAGTTAAATCCAATCTTACTACATATATGCTAAAATATATATGCATGTGGGTATATACGCAGAAAGTCTAATTTTTTAAAAGCAGGAACTTCTGAAAACTTACGTTTGCAGGTTCTTCCATCACTCCTTAATACAAACCCCTCAGAGCACTGACAAGCAAAGGATCTCTCAGTATTTATGCAAGAGTGTTCACAACCATGATCACTCAACAAGCAATAATCCACCCCTACAAAACAAAAAGCCAAGTGAGAATTCCATGAAAACTGAGCAAAACAGTGATGGAAAGATATCTTGTTCAACTTAATTTAATTTAACAAACACTTATTAAGTACCTACAAAATGAAAAACTCTGTGCTAAGGAGTAAAGTTCAATTTGCATTTGTCTGACATTCATGGTTGTTCACAATCTGGTACCATCTTCCTGGCCAGTCTCCTCTCATAATTGTCTCCTCTTGTATTCTATGCTCCAGAAAAACAAGTCCTTCTCTCCTCACCCTCTACTGAAAATCACATAATCTCTGAGCTGTAAGGTACCTCAGAGGCTTTCTAGTTCAACCTATTACAGAGTAAGACCAGACAACTGGCTGTTCAGTTTTTGCTTCAAGAGCTTTAGGGAAAGGTAAGCCAGTACCTCCCCAGGCAAACCATTCCACTCTTCCTTACAATTAACCTAAATTGGATCCTGATTTTCCCTCTTTGGTCCTAGTTCTGTCCCCTGGGGAAGAAAAGAGGGTGGGAAAAAGGAAATAAGAAAAAAATGGTATGGTTAGATCTACACTTATATTCTATCAGTTCCTTCTATGGCTGTGGATAGCATTTTTCATCATGTGTTCCTTGGGATTGTCCTGGATCCTTGTATTGCTGATAATAGTTTAGTCTTTCACAGCTGATCATCATAAAATATTTCTGTTACTGAACACAATGTTCTCCTGGTTCTGCTCTTCACTTTGCATCAGTTCATACAAGCCTTTCCAGACTTACAGAACAAACATGGTTGAGAGAGATTTGAACCTCAAGACTAGTAAGAAGACAGAGTTTAAGACTCCAGTCAAAAAGAATTATGCCCTGAGCTACAGAAGAAAAAGCTTGTACATGAGATCATAGAATTATTCTTTATAATATTTTAGTAATTATGGAGAATAGGAGAAGTGCCAGAAGCCTTGGGTTGGACGAATGTACTTATTTTCAAAAAGGGAAAAAAAAGTAGACTTCACAAGCCATGGCCTGGTGAAACTGATATTGACTTACAATAGAACTCTAGAATAAATAATGAATGATTCATTTTTGGACACATAAAGAGGAGTGGTGATAAGTAGGGGTCAGCAAGGGATAAGTAAGTATAAGCCATGGCAGATTAATCCCATTTCCTTTTTTGATAGGGTTATTAGACTGCCAGATCAGGGAATGGACAGAGTATATCTCAATTTCATCAAGATAATTTTTTACAAATTACTCATACCAATCCTATGAGGTATGTAGCATATTATTCTTATTTTGCAGATAAGCAAATGGAGAAGTTAAAGGGTTTGCCCATAGTTATATTGCTATTACATATCAGAGCTGGGAACTTATGCCCAGATCTTTCATCTGTAAATCTAGGGCTCTTTCCACTCTGCTTTGTTATAGACAGCCCACCGTGGTAGCCTTATGGAAAGAGGAAGAAATATGGACTGGAAAGTTAGGCAAAAAATGGAACAAGGAAACAATCATTTTCACTGTGCTAAGCACTTTACAACTATTATCTCACTTGATCCTTACAATCACCCTGGGAGGTACACTAATGATATCCCCATTTTACAGTTGAGGAAATTGAGGAAAGTAGAAGTTAAGTGACTTGCCCAGGGTTACATAGCTAGTAAATGTCTGAAGCTGGACCTGAACTCAAGTCTTTCTGACTCCTGACCTAGAGCTCCAGACAATGATTAATGAACTGATAGTGAAGGAAGATCTCTAATGACATGCCTCATGCCTCTCTCTTGGGTTTTGTCCTCTTCATCATTTTAATCAGTGACCTGAGGGAAGACATAGAGAGCATGCTTATCAAGTTTATAGATGACACAAATATGGGAGGGATAGATCGTGATTCTAGAATCATGACTTCAAAAGTTCTTGACAGGATGGAAAGACGGGCCAAATCTGACAGGATAAATTATAAGGACAAATGTGAAGGGCTGTACTCTAGTTAAAATAGCCAATTGTCCATATGTAGGATGAGGGTAATGTAGTTTAATAACAGTTCATTACTGAACTTAGAAATTTCAAAACTTAGAAGTTTTAGCTTTCTGAGAACCCAGTATGAGTCAGTGGTATGAAGAGGCAGCCAAAAAGGCTAATATCATTCTTTCCTTCAGGCTGGACCTAGGATTTCATCACTGTAGGGAGCTTCCTTCTATTGAATGATCTGTAATACATAGTCATAGAGAGGTGACTCGGACAAGATTAGGTGACTTTGCCTGGAGTTGCAGGCAATATATGGAATAGATGGGACCTGAGCCAGGGTCTTCCAGACTCTACAACCAACTTTCTATCCTTACAGTCTCTTAATACCACTTTAGTTTGTAGTAAAAGAAAAAAAAATGTCTTGAATCAAAGACGTAAATACTCAGACTATGGTCAGTCCACATCTAGAATGCTCCCTTCAGATCTGAAGACAACATTTGAAGGGGCATCTCCAGACATGAGCTAGTCCAGAGGAGGGTAACTAGGATAGTGAATGGAATTTGGAAATTTAGGATGAGGAATGATCAAAGGAAGTAGAGTCATATAGCCTGGGGGAAATAAGACTTTGAAGAACCCTGTTAGTTGACTCCAAGTATTCAAGGGCCTATTATATGGAAAAATGATTAAATTTATTCTTCTTAGCTCTAAAGGGGAAAATTAGGAATAATAGTTGGATGTTATAGGGAGGAGGATTTCAGTCCAACATGAGAAAGAACTTTCTAATGCTTAAAGCTACCCCAAGATGGAATGGGTAAGTGAGGTGGTGAGTTTGTCATTCCTGGAAATATTTAGGCAGAAACTGGATGGTGATGGCTTTGGAGATATTCTAGAGGGAGCTCACTGCATGGGGTATGAGGCTGGATTGGGTGATCTCTAAGGTTCTTTTCCATCCTAAGACTATGATTCTAAAGTTATAGAAGTGGCAACTCCAATAACACAATACTTTTCCTCCAACTGAAGTCATACAATTGAAATCAAAACAATTCTTAGGTCTCACTGCACAACCAACAAACTGGCAGAGAGAATAAAGGATGAACAAGGTCAATGCTGGAGGGGCTGCAGGAAGCTAGGTTCACTAATATAGTTTTGGCAGAGCTGTGGCTGGTTCAGTCATACTGGAATTCTGCACACCCTATGATCAGACATCCAAATCACTGCTAGGCATGTATCCCAGAGAAGACAAGGCATAATACAAGTTGTCTATATACTAAAATATTCATATTAATATTTTTGTGGTAGTGAAAAACTAGAAACAAATTAGGTGGCCACTGGTCAGAGAAAAGTAAAGCAGTGGTACACATATGTAATAGAATATTATAGTGCCTTAAAAAATGATGACTATAGAGAGCAGCTAGGTGGCTCATAGACTGAGAACCAGGCCTAGAGATGGGAAGTCTTAGGTTCAAATTTGGTCTCAGACACTTCCTAACTGTGTGACACTGGGCAAGTCAGTTAACCTCCATTGCCCAGCCCTTAGCATTCTTCTGCCTTCGAATCAATACACAGTATTCATTCTAAGAGCGAAGGTAAGGTTTTTTTTAAAAAAATGATGAAAATGATACATACAAGAAGCTTGATACAAAGTAAAATGAATAGAATCAGGAAAAGAAACACACAATTACAACAATGGGATCAGAAAGAACAATAAAGTGGAATGGAAGACCATCTAATTATAATGATTAAGCTTCATCCTGCCTGGAGAAAAGTTGGAAAAATATATCTCCCTTCCTTTGTTGCCCAATTGGGAGATTAAAGCATCTGCTTTTAGACATTGCTGACATGTTGATTGGTTTTCCTCCTTCTTTTTTTTTCAATCTTTGTTTTAAGGGATGGTTTGCTCACTCAGGAAAGGGAAAATGACATATTTGGAAATGAATGTGATGTAACAACAGATATCAATAAAAAATAAAAAACAAAAATAGCAATTAAAAAAAAGAAATCATGTAATTCTACATATAATCCCATCACAGTTTCCTTGGCACAGTTAAAAGGCCACTGTGAAGGAAGTTCAGATCCCATTTTTTCTCTCTAAAAACTTCTGAAGGAGCATATGGAAAATGGAATTCCAATAGACAGAGCTAATAGTGAAAAAAAAAAAGTCAACTTTTCTCTCCCCTTCTCTTAGCCTAGCCTTCTATTTAGTTTAGTGAATTGGTAACTGTGGTTCAGAAAGGCCCATTTTGGTTTAATTGAATTCATGCAGAAAAGAAACTTTTTGAAGGAATGAAGGAAACATGACTCACTTGTACAGGTTTTGAGGTCCTCATTAATGACGAAGCCTTCTGAACACTGACACACATATGAGTCATCTGTGTTTAGGCACAGCTGTTCACAGCCATGGTTGTTCTCTGCACAGTGATCCACCCCTAAATTCATTTAAATAAGTGAACAAAGAAAAAAAAGTCAATAGTAATGGGGATTTAAAAACAAATCCTGCTTGAGGGATTTTGTATTGTTTCAATTCATCAGCAATTAGAACAAGGAGGTCCTCACATTTTATCCAGTCCCACAGACCTTTTTCTTTTAGGACAGTGGTTCCCAAACTTTTTTGGCCTACCACCCCCTTTTCAGAAAAAAATATTACCTAGCCCCCTGGAAGTTAATTTTTAAAAAATTTTAATAGCAATTAATAGGAAAGATAAATGCACATGTGGCCATCATTGCCCCCCTGGATTGCTGCAGCACCCACCAGGGGTTGGTGGTGCCCACTTTGGGAATCACTGTTTTAGGAAAACCATCTCCTGCCCCTTTCATTCTTTTCTTTTTTCCTTGCTTGCTTCTTTCTTCCTCTTTTAAAAAAAAACCCTTACCTTCCATTTTAGAATCAGTACTGAATATTGGTTCTAAGGAGGAGCGTGATTAAGGCTAGGCAATGGAGGTTAAGTGACTTGCCCAGGGTCACACAGCTAGGAAGTATCTGAGGTCATATTTGAACCCAGGACCTCTTGTCTCTGGGCCTGGCTCTCAATACACTGAGCCACCTAGCTGCCCCCTTTCATTCCTTTCTTAAGGGAAATGTTTGTACAATTTCAATGACCAAGAAATAATTCTGAAAGCATTTAGTACTGAATAGAAGTCTGTTCTTAAATACCTCTTCCTCCCTCCTCTGTTTGGGCTAAGGCATGGGAGTCACATGTGGTGTGAAGGTTTCAGTTTGGGCACTTGGTCTCTAAGGTCTCTAAAAGGTTCACCATCACTTATTTATTATTTATTATTATTCCTGTTGACTCCTTAGGAGCATAGGGCCGCAACCATCTCACGCCAACGGACTCTGTTCTGGGCAACTTCCCCCAGCTGGGCCCATGTCATTCCGACTGTTTTTGTTTCATTTTCGGCAGATCTTCGCCAGGTCTGTTTTGGTCTTCCAACTCTCCTCCTCCCTGAAGGGTTCCAGCTCAATGCTTGTCTGGCTACGTTGTCTTCCGGTTTTCGTAGTGTATGTCCTATCCATCTCCACTTACGTTTCTTTATGTCCTGACTGATGGGGTACTGGATTGTTCTTTCCCAGAGACTAGCATTGGAGATCTTTTCAGGCCATCTGATGTTCAAGATGTGGCGTAGACATCTGTTAACAAAGATCTGGAGTTTGTTGGTGTTAGCGCTCGTCACTCTCCAGCTTTCTGATCCATATAGGAGGATGGCCTTTACGTTGGTGTTGAAGATTCAGAGCTTAGTGACGAGGGACAGTGCTTTGGAGATCCAGACAGACCGCAGGGTGTTAAATGCCTGTCTGGCTTTGTTGATTCGGCTTCTGATGTCCTCATCTGCCCCGCTGTCCTTGCTGACTATGCTACCCAAATAGGTGAAGTGGTTCGTCTCCTTGATGTTTTCTCCCTGTAGTTGGATTGGCAGGTCCTGTCTGCTGTTGACTGTGATCACCTGGTCTTCTTCTTGTTGATCTTCAGACCTGTCTTCTCCGCTTCTTCAGAGAGTCGTGCAAGTTTGTCTTGCGCATCCTGCTGCTTGTGAGATAGGAGACAGATATGTCATCTGCGAAGTCAAGGTCCTCGAGCTGCTTGGTGTGTGTCCATTGAATGCCCGTATCGTTGTCCTTGGTAATTCTTCTCATGGTCCAATCTATGACCATCAAGAAGATAAGGGGCGAAAGCATGCAGCCTTGCTTCACTCCGGTCTTCACTGTGAAGGGAGCCATCAGTTTCCTATTATGGATGACCTGGCAGGTAAAGTCTTCGTATAACTGCTGGATGATGTTGATGAGCTTCGGGGGAATCCCGTAGTGCTGCATCAATCTCCAGATGATGTTCCTGTCCACGCTGTCAAATGCCTTCTCGAAATCCATGAAAGTCATGTAGAGGGGGGACTGCCATTCAATGGACTGTTCGATGATGATTCTTAGGGTGACGATGTGGTCAGTGCACGATCTATGCTGACGAAACCCTGCTTGTTCTATTCTTAGCTTCTGTCCAAGGCCTCCTTCAGTCTTTCTAAGATGACTCTGGTCAGGATTTTGCTGGGAGCGGATAGAAGCATGATTCCTCGCCAGTTGCTGCATTGGGATAGGTCACCTTTCTTGGGTAGCTTCACCAGGTAGCCTAGTTTCCAGTCTGTCGGGACTTGTTCCTGTTCCCAGATCTTCTGCAGGAGGGGTTGTAGCATCTCCGCTGACATTTTTGGGCCAAGATACAACAGAGAAGAGATTTGAAACAGAAGATCAGCCAGTGCCAAGATCAACAGGAGAAAGAAGAACTTCGAACACAGTACTGGGAAATTAACCGTCAAGTCAAGAAGAGCACAAGATATGACAAGAGACGGTTCATTCACGATATGACCGAAGAAGCAGAAACAGCAGCTGGGCAGGGGAACATGAAGAGGCTATACGAAATAACAAGAACTCTATCGGGAAAGAATTACAACCCTAGCAAGCCAGTGAAGGACAAGACTGGCAAGACAATAACAAGCGATGCAGGGCAGAGAGCCCGATGGGCAGAGCATTTCGAAGAAATCCTGAACTGACCGCCTCCACCAACTGTTCCGGACATACCACCAGCCACCGAACTGCTTCAGGTGAACACGGGCCCACCTACCAAAGTTGAGATCATCAAAGCCATCAAGACCATGAAAAATGGTAAGGCTGCAGGTCCAGACGGCATCCCCCCTGAGGCACTCACCATCACTGAGCTAAGTGATTTGACCAGGCTCACACAGCTAGTAAATGTCTAAATCAGGATTCACACTCAGATCTCCTGCCTACCTCCAGCAAGATATCCACTAAATCACCAAGAAGCATAGTCCAAAGAATTCTGAAGTTGGAGTCAGAAAGGTTTAAGTTTGAATTTTGTCTCAGTTACTTCTTGTTGTCATTACTCCTTTGTTTTCTTTGCTTTCTTTTTTTCAAATTATTTTTAGAAAAGTTTTCCATGGTTACATGATTCATGTTCTTACTCTCTCCTCCACCCCCAACCCCCACTCCCCGCAGCTGACATGCATTTCCACTGGTTTTTACATGTGTCCTCAATCAAGACCTATTTCCATATTATTGATACTTGTACTGGTATGGTCGTTTTGAGTCCCCATCCCCAATCATGTCCACATCAACCCATGTGTTCAAGCAGTTGTTTTTCTTCTCTGTTTCCACTCCTGTAGTTCTTCCTCTAAATGTGGGTAGTGTTCTTTCCATAAATCCCTCAGAATTGTCCCAGATCATTGCATGGCTGCTAGCACAGAAGTCCATTACGTTTGATTATACTACAGTGTATCAGTGTCTGTGTACAATGTTCTTTTGGCTCTGCTCCTTTCACTCTGCATCAATTCCTGGAGGTCTTTCCAGTTCACATGGAATTCCTCCAGTTTATTATTCCTTTGAGCACAATAGTATTCCATCACCAGCATATACCACAATTTGTTCAGCCATTCCCCGATTGAAAGGCAGATCCTCGTTTTCCAGTTTTTTGCCACCACAAAGAGTGCGACTATAAATATTTTTGTATGTGTCTTTTTCTTTGTCCTTTGTTTTCAAAGGGGACAGAGAGTGATATGTGGATTTGTACAAGTTGGATTTAAGTAAGGCAGAGTTGCAATGTCATTGTCATTGGCCTCATCCTCTCTTCCAGAGGGGTGATGGCCAAGGATGCAGTGGATGACCTTGGCATCTTCCAGGTCTGATTAAGTTCTAAATGCTCCACAGTGCTTGCCTTAGTCATCTTCATAGCTTTGGAACAAATTGTTGTCATTCCACCTGGGAAAGCCTTCATGTGCCTGAGGTAAATATCTCCCTAGCTCACCAATAGGTTTGAAACCTGTAGGTTGTCCTCAGCCTGATTTAGCCTATCTGCAGAGATGTGGCGACTGCGCATGCTGCAACTTCTTGGATCCACAGGAGAGTTGGGTGAGAAAGGTGGACACTAAAGTAGGATGAACAGCCTTGACCTGACCTGAAAAAAAGGGCTCAACAAGCCCTTACACCAGAGGTGCTAGTCCTCCCTGAACACTTATTAGCTGCCTGGCTCCGTGTAAATCACCTTAAATTCTGTTCATCTTAGTTTCTTCATCTGTAAAATGAGGCATAATCATAGCACCTGCCTCACAGGATGTTATGAATACCAAATGGGTTAATATATGTAAACCATGTTATAAACCTTAAACTGCTATATGAATGTTCGATACTCTTCATTGTGATTTTTCTGCAGCATATGACACTCTTGACCATTCTTTTCTCTTAGCTTGTTCTTTCTATCTGGTCATTTTCTTTTGAGTTCCTCATTGTCACCCTCCCATCTCCTACATGTTGGTGTCTTTGGCCCTCTTCTCTTTTCTTTATACAGGTTTTCTCTTGGTGGGCTCATTTGACTCAGTGGGTTCAGCTAACTTCCCTATTTAGATGATTCTAATATATCCCCAATCTTTCCACGAACTTCTTCTATCCTGGTGGTTTCCAGTTACCAGCCATGTGGATATTGTGAGCATCCTTCAAACTCACCCTGTCTAAAACTACACCAATTATCTTTCCCCCTAAAAATGCCCATCATCCCAACTACTCTATTTCTAGTTATGGCACCTCCATCTTCCCAGTCACCCAGGCACCTCCAGTAATTGTGGAGCCATTTTTGTCTCTTTCTCCTTCTTTACTCGCCAAATCCCGTACTTCCCATATCCCATTAGTTTATAAGTACTGTTGATTCTACCTCCATTCTACCTCTTTAGCCATTCCTTGCTCTACACTCACTGCTCTAATTCAGGCCCTCTTCACCTCTCACTCTAGAATTATAATAGTTTCCTAAATGGACTATTCCACCTCCAGTGTCTCATATTTCTTTTCTTTTCTTTTCTTTTCTTTTCTTTTCTTTTCTTTTCTTTTCTTTTCTTTTCTTTTTTTTTTTTAACCCTTACCTTCCGTCTTGGAGTCAATACTGTGTATTGGCTCCAAGGCAGAAGAGTGGTAAGGGCTAGGCAATGGGGGTCAAGTGACTTGTCCAGGGTCACACAGCTGGGAAGTGTCTGAGGCCAGATTTGAACCTAGGACCTCCCATCTCTAGGCTTGACTCTCAATCCACTGAGCTACCTAGCTGCCTCTGTGTCTCATCTTTCTAACCCATTCTTTTTTTTTTAATTTTTAACATTTATTAATATTCATTTTTAACCTGTTTACATGCTTCATACCCCTACTTTCCCCTTCACCCCCC